>NW_024884364.1:25555221-25686357 GCF_019232065.1 Centrocercus urophasianus
AAGGAAGGAAGGAAGGAAGGAAGGAAGGAAGGAAGGAAGGAAGGAAGAAAGAAAGAAAGAAAGAAAGAAAGAAAGAAAGAAAGAAAGAAAGAAAGAAAGAAAGAAAGAAAGAAAGAAAGAAAGAAAGAAAGAAAGAAAGAAAGAAAGAAAGAAAGAAAGAAAGAAAGAAAGAAAGAAAGAAAGAAAGAAAAATGTTATGCAATGAAAGCATTATCTTTGAAGAGAAGATTTTGCAGAATATAATGCTGAATTGCTATGACATGTAGGATATAGTAACGTATAAGAAGCCAGAAAGATAGTTTACTGTTCCAAGATAATAAAACTACAATTCCTTTCAACGAGTCAGGACTATCTGAAGTACAGTAATTTCTGAAATAAGAGAGTATGTTCTCTTGAATGTGCTAATGACACAAAGGCCAGTTACGTCAGTTTTAAACACTAATGAAAAAAAGGAGACAGTGAAAACACTGAGAGGTAGTGAGCATGTTCAGAATCTGCAGTGAAGAGTCGCACATTCAAAGAATTCGGGAAGAGTCAAATTACTGGGGAACTTACACTGTAACACTTTGTTATAGAACTAAACCTCCTGCTGAAAAGGGATACGATTTAAGCGCATGCTTCAGAGCAATGCATAATTTTCACCAGATTCAGATAGTTGAAATAGAATGGGGAGAAACTGTTTCCAAAACAGAATAAAATACCTACAGTAGTCATTGTGAACTATGTTTTATGCCTGATAATGTAAAATCAGCTTTTTTAGAGGGTTTTTTTCATAGTTTTATGATAAATATAAATCCAAGAATAACATAGGGACTGATAACTTAAAAAAAATTAAAGACAAAGAACTCTGGAAATGTGTTTTCATCTCCCATGATTTCCACTGCAAATATTTTGTATTTCATGGGAAATCTAGAGAAAATCAGGGGGGAATACATTTGTGGTTTTGAAGATTAGCATTTAATTAATGCAACTTGAAGTTAGAATTAAAGTTGCCAGCATGTTTAGGGTACCAGCTTGTAAAGCACATTGTGACATAACACTTCTTGAATAAAAAGCTTAGAAAGCAAGGCTAGGGGAGGCAAAATATGTATGCACATTGCTTTCTCCTAAATGTCTACAATGTAGATAAATTATACTGATATTTGTACCCATAAGTTTCCTTCTCCAAAATCAATTGACATTTCACAGGCATGTTGGATTCCCAGACTGAAGCACATTTCCACAGACAAAAAAACACATGAATAAAGATATTGATCACACTTGCACTGATAAAAGTACACAGACTGTATTCTTTTTTTCTGTTTTTCTTTTTTTTTTCCACAGCTGAAAAAGGGGAATTGATTAAATGGAAATATGTTTAGCTTGGAAGCATTAGAAGGTAGTGAATTTTCAAAAGAACTGGAAAAAACATGTATTTTCATTATCAACTATACTAAATCACTAAACACAATTTTTTACTGTGATTGCATCAGATGAATTCAAATAAAATATCTGGCTTCTTGGATTAGGAAATAGGAAAATGACCATATTATAAAATAAAATAACAATTCCACACCTCATCTCAGTGAGTAAGATTATATACATCCTTTCCCTGACTCCTATCCACAGTCACAGTACAGCATAAATATAGAATCCATAAGAACCATGCAGTGCACAGATTTGTCTAATTAAAATTTTAAACATAGCTACTCTATGATCTGCAAAGCAATTTTAATCAGTGAAATGTTCTAATTAGAAGAAATGCTTTATAAAGGAGGATTTATTTGTAATGTACTTTAGCTCTCCATTGGTTAATACATTCCCATTAAAACTGAATCAAATGCATAGTTGGGATATTTGGCTTATGTGGCAAAGAGAGGCAAGGTCACAGCATACTGATGTTTGCAAAACATTATCCTCATCTCTATTTAGGGAAACTGGAAATCATTTTGTAAACATTTGGTGAAATTTTATGATTGTTTTGGTTATTCCAGGGTATTGTTCTCTTATTTCAATGGTAAATAATGTTCAATAAAATGAATTAAAAAAATGCATTCAGAATCATAATATGGCCAAGGTTGAAAAGGACCTCAAGGATCATGAATCTCCAACCCCCCCTGCCATATGCAGGGCCACCAACTTCCCATTTGATACTAGACCAGGCTGCCCAGGGCCCCATCCAATCTGGCTTTGAACACCTCTAGGGACAGGACATCCACAACTGCTCTAGGCAGTCTGTTCCAGCACCTCATCACTCTCTCTGTAAAGAACTTAAGCATTTAGCATTGTAAAGGCTTAAGCATTTTATACACTGACTTTTTCATGAATAATCTATCTATCTATCTATCTATCTATCTATCTATCTATCTATCCATCTATCTATCTATCCATATTATTATGTTATGAAAAGTATCATTAAACTCTTCAGACATTACATTGCCCAATTTATTTTTTATATCTGTGCTGATATAAAATAGTTTCTCTCACTATAATTTTTTTTTAATTAATTTATCACAGAGTCTGATTGTTAAGGAACAGATAGGGTAGTGACAACAATGGAGTGAATACCTGGTACAGTGTCACTGTTATCAGCATAAGAGGACAGAGCAACAAATCTGTCTTCTCTACTTTCTTTCTATGCTCTAATGCTTACAGTATCACCATATCACCAGTTTTCTAGCAGGCTTCACAAGACATTGTGATTGACTGAGAAGTACAGATTCTACTTTATTGCCACTGGTAAGAACTGGATAGCTTAAGATCAAATTTATCCCAGTTTCAGACTGCAGTATTTGGAAATTTATTAGTCATTTAGAGGCTCAACTGTTGTGCTTCCATGCAGCTGAAAGCAAAACTATGTCCCTTTGCAGTTTTCTCACCATGCAGCAAGTTAGGAGAGCAGCAACTGATTGAGCAGTTCCCATATTGATGAAATAGCTGAACAGAGACCAACCGGTGAACAGAGAAAATGATTTGTGATCATGATTGTTAATCAGAATAATGGTTCTGTGAAGAAGAATGCACTGTTTAGTGGCCTAACCAGCATATTTGTTATTCTTCATTTGGCATCCCCTTGCTATATAAATATACCAATGATAAAATACTTCTAATAATCTACAAAAAAAGTCATTTGTTTTGAATACTTGTGTTTCGCAAATTTAAATTTAATGATATTCTTCAGTTTTGGTTAGACAACTGTAGTAATTTACCTTCATGTATGTTCGGTTAGACACGCATTTTAATTGAAATAGAAAGGTATTGTGCAAACAATCTTATATCACAAATTCACTAGATGTATTACTGAATCACAGAGTAACAGAAGTGCAAGGGTTGGAAGGGACCTCAAGACATCATGGAGTCCAACCCCACTGTTAAAGCAGGTACCCTACAATAGGTCATAGAGGTAGGCATCCAGATGAAACTTGAATATCTTCGAAATATGAAACGCTACAGTCTCTCCAGGCAACCATTTCCATTGCTCCATCACCCTTACTGTGAATAAGTTCTTCTGCATGTTAATATAGAACATCCTATGTTCAAGTTTTAGGCCTTTATTCCTTGTCCTGTTTGTACGTCTGGCTCACGGGCTCTTGTCCTGGTGGGGGACTTCAACCATCCGGACATCTGCTGGAAAAACCACACGGCGAGCTGCAAGAGCTCCAGAAGGCTCTTGGAATCCATTGACGACAGCTTTCTGGTTCAGGTATTGGACAGACCGACCAGAGGTGAAGCGTTGCTAGACCTGCTGCTCACCAACGCTGAGGAGATCATCAAAGGCGTCAAGGTCGGAGGCTGCCTGGGCTCCAGCGACCACGCCCTGGTTGAGTTTGTGATCTCAAGCGATGTGGGCCTGGCAAAGAGCAGGATCAGGACACTAAACTTTAGAAAAGCAAACTTCAAACTACTCAATGGATTGCTGGCCAAGATCCCCTGGCGCGCTGCCCTCAAAGACAAGGATGTTGAGGAGAGCTGGCGGCTCTTCAAAGATGCCCTCCTGGAAGCACAAGAGGTCTCCATTCCTCTGAATAAGAAAGTGGGCAGGCGAGGTAGGAAACCGGCATGGCTCAGCAAGGACCTGCTGAGAGAACTGAGGGCGAAGAAAGGGGTGTACAAGCTCTGGAAACAAGGCTGTGTCACCTGGGAAGAATACAGGAATGCCGTCCGGACTTGCAGACGTGGGATCAGGGAAGCCAAGGCGCAGGCAGAACTGAACTTGGCAAGGGACGTGAAAAACAATAAGAAAACCTTCTACAGGTACATTGGCCAGAAGAGACAGGCCAAAACGGGCGTACCTACTTTGGTAAATTTAAAAGGAGAACTGGCTTCAACAGATGAAGAGAAAGCTGAGGTGCTGAATGAGTACTTCACTTCGGTCTTCACTGGTGGCCAGGATTCTAGTCTTTTTCACGTCCCTGAACCCTGCATCCCCAAACCTCTATGTGGGGACCAAGGAGGTAAATCCCTCCCCACTGTAAGGGCAGAGCAAGTCCGAGAGTGCCTCCTTAGACTGAATGAATTCAAGTCTATGGGGCCGGATGGCGTGCATCCCAGGGTCCTGAAGGAGCTGGCTGAGGTGGTTGCCGAGCCGCTCTCCATCATATTTGAGAAGTCGTGGCTGTCAGGTGAGGTCCCGGATGATTGGAGGAAGGGTCACGTCACTCCCATATACAAGAAGGGGAGCAGGGAGGACCCGGGGAACTACAGGCCGGTGAGTCTCACCTCCGTGCCTGGGAAGATCATGGAACGGATCCTCCTGGACAACATGCTCGATCACATAAAGAATGAGCATGTGATCCGAGACAGCCAGCACGGCTTCACCAAAGGAAGGTCATGCCTAACTAATCTTGTGGCCTTCTATGATGGAGTGACGGCATTGGTGGACGAAGGGAAGGCGACTGATGTCATTTACCTGGACCTGAGCAAGGCCTTTGACATGGTCCCCCACCACATCCTCATCTCCAAATTGGAGGGAAGTGGATTTGATGGGTGGACGACCCGATGGGTAAGAAACTGGTTGAAAGGCCGCAGACAGAGGGTGGTGGTCAATGGCTCTATGTCCAGGTGGAGGCCGGTAACAAGTGGTGTCCCCCAAGGGTCTGTCTTGGGACCGGTGCTCTTTAACATCTTTATTAATGACATCGATGAGGGAATTGAGTGCACCCTCAGCAAGTTTGCTGACGACACCAAGCTGAGTGGTGCGGTTGATACGGTGGAAGGAAGGGATGCCATTCAGAGGGACCTCGACAGGCTGGAGGGCTGGGCTCGGGTGAACCTAATGAGGTTCAACATGGCAAAGTGCAAGGTTTTGCATTTGGGCCGGAAGAACCCCAGGCACCCGTACAGGCTGGGAGGAGTGGTCCTTGAGAGCAGCTCGGCAGAGAAGGACCTGGGGGTCCTGATGGACGAGAGACTGAACATGAGCCAGCAGTGCGCTCTGGCAGCTCGAAAGGCAAATGGGATCCTGGGCTCCATCAGGAGAGGGGTGGTCAGCAGGGACAGGGAGGTGATTGTCCCTCTCTACTCAGCTCTTGTGAGGCCCCATCTGGAGTACTGTGTCCAGGTGTGGAGCCCTCAGTACAAGAAAGACATTGAGATTTTGGAAAGGGTCCAGAGGAGGGCGACTAAGATGATCAGGGGGCTGGAGCACCTCCCCTATGAGGACAGGCTGAGGGAGTTGGGCTTGTTCAGCCTGGAGAAGAGAAGGCTGCGGGGTGACCTCATTGCAGCCTATCAATACCTGAAGGGAACCTACACCCACGAGGGGAGTAAACTCTTCAAAAGGGCTGACAACAGCAGGACTAGGGGAAATGGATCCAAGTTGAAGGAGGGAAGATTTAGGTTGGATGTTAGGGGGAAGTTCTATACAAGGAGAGTGGTTAGGCCCTGGAACGGGCTGCCCAGGGAGGTTGTAGATGCCCCGTCCTTGGATATGTTTAAGGCCAGGTTGGACGGGGTCCTGGGCAACCTGATCTGAATGTGTGTGTTTGGTGGCCCTGCTAGGCAAGGGGGTTGGAACTACATGATCCTTGAGGTCCCTTCCAACCCGGGTGATTCTGTGATTCTGTGATTCTGTACAGACCTCTGAGAATATCCTAGCCTCATCCATTTTCCTTCCAGGCTCTATATTATAACTTCTTAAGTTTTGTTCGTTTGTTTATTTGCTTTTAAATTTACATGCTTTCAGCTTTCAAAATACGGCAACATTTTTTTCCTGAATTTATTATATTTATACTTGATTCTTTTATTCCACTAGATATACTCCTATATTACTAATTCTCTTCTCAGCCCTGTAGCTTAAACAAGATCATATATTTCAAGTTCTAAGACATTCCCATTCTAGCAACTAGCATCTTGATTCTACTTAATTCTTTACATCTCTATCAAAAAGAAAAAAATATAGAAAGAGAATGCTTCACTAATCTTAATTTCATCATGATATCTATTCAGATATGGAATTTGTTTCCATGGATACTAAGAGGAATAATGTTAAATTATCTAGCCCCAAGCTGACTATGTAGTTCAAAACATGCTTTAAACCATGATTAGAAGAAAATTTTGTTTGCTTAATGAAAATAACGAGTCTTCAAACTTTGTACACCTCACCATTACTGAGTTCACAATTCAGAAATGTTATAATGTAGATAAATTTGTATCTCACTAGCTTTCAGAGGAAATGTGTATCTAGTAAGTGGTAAAGTTATGTTCAGAAACCTGCATGTCACATGCTCATGATCATCTAACTTATTGTCCACCAGTACTTTCAGGTCCTTCACAGTGCTAGTTCCCAGCCTCCAGCCTTCACTAGAGCAGTGTTCTTTTCTCCAGACTTTCTGGACAGGTGAAGGATTATTGAGGGACGGCTTTGGCAGTGAAGACGGAAGGAAAGAAGGCATTCAGTACCCCTGCCTTCTCTGCATCTTTTATTAACTGAGCCCCTGCTTCATTCAGTAGAAGGTGTTTCTTTTTTGTTATTGATGTATTTGAAGATGCGTTTCTTATTTTCCTTAAAATTCCTAGCATGATTTAAATCTAAATGGGCCTAGGCTTTCCTCCTTCATTTCTGCATACTGTGACAATGTCCCTAAATTTTCCCAAGTGGACCATCCCTACTTCCACATTCTTCACACCTCCTGCTTATGTTATGAGTTTTGTCATGAATTCCTTATTTATCCATGCAGATCTCCTTCCCCATTTGCTTGATTTCTTGTGCATACTGATGCATGATTCTTGAGTCAGAAGGAAGTGACCCTTCCAGGAAGTAACCTGCTGTCTCAGATCAAAGGGATGAGGTTCAACAAGGTCAAGTGCCAAGTCCTGCAATTTGGCCACAAGAACCCCAAGCAGCGCTATAGACTTGGGAATGAGTGGCTGGATAACTGTGACGAGGAAAGGGACCTGGGAGTGTTGGTTGATGCCATCCTGACCTGCATTAGAAATAGTGTGGCCAGCAGGAGCAAGCAGGAGGTAATCATCCCCCCGTACTCAGCACTGGTGAGGCCACACCTTGAGTACTGTGTTCAGTTTTGGGCCCCTCACTACAAGAAAGACATTGAAGCCATGGAACGCGTCCAAAGAAGGGCAATGAAACTGTTGAGGGGTCTGGAGCACAAGTCTTATGAGGAGCAGCTGAGGGAGCTAGGATTATTTAGTCTGGAGAAGAGGAGGTTCAGGAGAGACCTCTTAGCACTCTACAAATTCCTGAAGGGAGGTTGTGATGAGGAGGGGTTTGGCCTCTTCTCCCAGGCAACAAACAGGACCTGAGGAAATGGCTTCAAGCTGTACCAGAATAGGTTTAGGTTAGACATAAGAAAGAACTTTTTCTCTCAGAGAGTGGTCAGGCATTGGAATGGCTGCCCAGGGTGGTGGTGGAGTTGCCATCCCAGGCAGTGTTCAAGAGCCATCTGGATGAGGAGCTGCGAGGTATGGTTTAGTGCTTGTGGTAGCAATGGTAATGGGAGGACGGTTGGACTAAGATGATCTTGCAGGTCATTTTCAACCTTGTGATTATATGATCCTTCTTCCTCCTAAAGCTCAATACCGTGGAATTCTTCCAAGAACATTCCTGAAGAAGCCAAAATTAGTTCTCCTACAATCCAGAATTGCAATTTTACTTATTGCCTTGCTTCCTCTTGCTGGATACTGAACTACACTATCTTGTGGTCACTGTAGACAAGACAACCCCAGCCTTTACATCCCCAGTCAGTCTGTCTTTGTTAGTACAAGGTCTATCAGAACATTTCCTTGTTGGCTCCTTATAAAAGACTGATAAGCAAAAGTGTTAATGTCCCCAATACTCAGTGGAAGAGTAAAAGATCATCACAGTAACTAGATAAAGAATGGCTGAAGGAGAGGACTTGTGAGGGCAAGACGAGGCTATTCTGGGCTGATTTCTCATGTAATGTGATGACATGCAGACCCACTGAATTACAACAGGCAAAATTAATTGGGGAAGGAAAGACCTCACAAACTACACCTGTGTGCCAAAGTGTGTCAAGCAGCAGTCATTTGGGCAGACTGAGTGTGAAAGCCTCTGAAGACCTTCCAATTCACTTCCAAAATATTCTAAATCTCGAGCAAGGGTAGAGCCATGCCTCAATCACATTAGAGGGGTCCTCATTACCATGACCCTAGACTCATTTGCAGCTAGTGACAAAGCTCCTCCTTTTTTGAGAAGGATGGGTAGAGGGAGGGAAGCACTAGCACAGTATGCCAGTTTGGCATGCACTGACTATCTGAGGAAGAACCCCAAATAAGTGACATGGCTGAACCCCGAATACAGTGATGAGTTGATGACTCATCTATATCTTCTTTCTTGTTTTAAATTTATTCTTCTCTTTATTTCTCTCTCTCCCTTTTTCTCTGTTTTTTCAAGTTATGTTTGAATGTAACAAAAGGCATATAGTCATAGCTTTGACGACATTGACAATAATGTTTAGATATATAAACCTGAGTATTGTGGTAGTATACAAACAAACATTTAACTGATTATTTCTTCTTGTTTCACCTCAGTGGGCCCCAAGGGGATCTCGTACCTTGCTACCTCTGTATATTTCCCAGAGCAGCTCAGGGTCAGATCATAACACTCCTCCATCATCAGTTTCTATCAGTGCTTTCCAGGAACCTTCTGAATTTTTTGTATCTTGTTCTGTTTCTATATTCTTTTGTAGCCTCTATAAGAATCCAAAAAGTTAGAATTACACTGAGACAGTCTGCAAAGGAATCAGTTTACTATAATGAATCAGGAATAATGAGCTACAGGAAAAGAAAAAGAAAAAAAGAAAAAAAAAAAAAAAGAGTTACACAGAAATAACAGACCTTACCTACATCCTAAAAACATATGAACACAATGGATTTACCTTCTCAGATAAATACTGATATCGCTGAATTAATCATTCCCACAGATTCCATGCCTGGATTTGTAGAGATAGTTGTATGTAATAACAACCAGATTGAAACTGTTGGTGTTCCATTTGATACCTTTATTAGCTGCCCAAGGAGTAAATCTGACAAAATGTGGAGAACAAACCATCGCTGCATTACATTCAGACAGATAATCCCCGCAGCATAGCTGGTATTTTCACAGAATGTGACTTCTTATAAAAAAAAAAAAGCAGCTTTACAACTTCTGCTTTCCTGGTAAGCTCAGTGATTGAATATGTTTGCCCAGTTTGGGTCCTCGTGTTGGGCATATGAAGAACAAAATATTTCTTGTAAGAGAGGAGGAAGATAATCTCTCAGACACCTAGTATTTATTGCCATCTGTTCAACACCGTTGAATGGCTGAACTCATTTGCTGTAGTCTTATTGACTTTGGATGAAGTTAAAGGCAACTGCTCAACTAAAAAACATACACAGTGACAACTGTCCGAACAGAAATTAAAAGTGATGAAAAAGTAATCTATACAAATTACTGGAGTTCCAATTCCAAAATGAAAGAGGAAAATAATTACGTTTTAAAACTTGTTTTCATTTAATCAACTACTACATTAGTATCATGTAAAAAGTGGGGTCAACTGGTTCATTTTTAGTTTATAACACAAGATCTTTTCTATTTACAAGAGATGAGCATATGGAGAGTGTGTCATACTTCACAAAATCAATGATTTCATGAATTGAGGCACTAGCAGTATTCCAGCCACAAATCACCTTTTTTCCCCCTAAAAATTAAGAAAGAAAAGAATCATTTTGTATGTTTTCCATCAAGTTTAATTCTTCATAACATTCATTTTAATAATTATGAGATATCAAGAACCTTTTCAAATGTTTTTCTTGATGGAGTAACATATGCTCCTCTTTTTTTTTATCTTATTGGTAAAGAGAAAAATTGTAATCAGACACATATTCTAGCATGTTAAAATACTCATTTTTAGTCTATCCCCAGTATAATGATAGACATTATTAGCACAGCCATGAGTCATATTAGCTTAAGATTTAAACTGAACTCATCCCTGAATTATCTAGTCATCCATGCTAATAATATTTGCTTTTTTTTTCTTGGCTGCTAGTTGAAGACAAAGGTCTGCGTGTCTGGAGACTCAAGCACTCACTGGGGATCTCACTTTACTTCAGAGCTATTTGTAGTAATGATATAGGTCGCACAAGGGCAAGCTGGTTTTGGAATGCCTCTGTCTCAAGTATGACTGGAAGAAACAATCATTTCTGACAGTCGAAGAATAACCTTAACTCTTTGAGCTGCTTGACATTTCTTTTGATATTAGTGAGATAGTACACCCAAAAGCTGAGACGGAAACACTAGAAAAGTCTGCCAGAGAAGTACATATATCTGATATAAAATAAGAACTAGTCATCTTCTCACCTATGCAAGACTTGGAATATGTGAAGCAAGCATGTTCTTAGGTGCTCAGTAAAACTGAAACATTATTTGAGGTATTGACTACCTAAGTGTCTTTATTGAACTTATCACAATACCATTTATTTCTGTCATTAGAGCAACCATATGCAGTACTACTACTACTATTGCAGAAACCACAGCCGCATTCTACGTGAACTGTTTTCTTAGACATGAAGTAAATTAAAGCACTGAGTGCTTCATGCTGTAGAAGAACCATGTTCTCACTATCCAACTGATCACTTTCACTCCAGATTCCAGTGTAGTGATAAGAGGCTGAAAAAAAAATCTTTAAATCTAGTTACAATAACTTCCCTTCCCTTCCCTTCCCTTCCCTTCCCTTCCCTTCCCTTCCCTTCCCTTCCCTTCCCTTCCCTTCCCTTCCCTTCCCTCCCCTTCCCTTTCCCTCTCCATCCTCCTTCCTTCTCCTCTCCTCCCCCTCCATTCTCCTTCCTTCTCCTCTCCTCCCCCTCCATTCTCCTTTCCCTTCCCCCTGTTCCTTCCCTTCTCCCTTCTCTCTCCTCCCCCTCCATTCACCTTTCCCCTCCCCCTGTTCCTTCCCTTCTCCCTTCTCTCTCCCCTTTCTCCTTCCCCCTCCCCTTCCCCCTTTCTCCTTCCCTCTCCCCTCCCTCTTCCTCTTCCTCTTCCTCCTCCCCTTCCTCTTCTCCCTCCCCTTCCCCTTCTCCCTTTCTTCTGATGTCATTGATTTAGATTAACTATCCACTAGATCTACAATACAATTTGCCAATTCACACCTGCCATCAAGTTTTATTTATTTAAAAATTAGCTTTTTGTCCTGAGGCAATCGTTTAAATCTTCTTCAGCAGTGTGGTGAAGTAGGCAACAGTTTGTTTCTCCTTTCTACTAATTTGGAAACTGCTTATAAAATAATTTGCATGGTGTGTAATCATGGCAGAAACTCATTCAGACAGGTCATTGTACCTCTTTGTTCCTGGGACTTTATTTTGTGTTTTCTTTTTTCTTCAACCTTTATTCAACTTGTACTAAATCATATTTTTAGGCAAAAAAGAAAGTACTATGATAAGACAGATAAACTACTGAAAAAAATGTAGATAAACTACAGTTAAACTAATTTTTTTTTTTTTTTTTTTTTTTTTTTTCCCCGATTCCCAGAACAGGAACATGAAGTAGGAGAACAGGAATGATTTTTGCAGCATGTACAGCACGTCTTTGATGTCTCTGTGCAAAGTTTTGAAGTTGAAGTTTTATCTCATCTGTGTTACAATACTGTCAGTGCTCTTGTCATTCCATGGAGAATCTGCTTAGATTCAGGGGCCCTGAGGCAAGTGTAGACTCTTCTATCACAATGCTGCTTGTTATGGCATTCATAAGATTAAGAGGAAAAAAAAAAACAACACCGCATATAAGAGTTACCAACATTAATAATTCCGATTTTTTAGTATGACAATGGATCTTTGAGAAACAGGAGATTTTATGCCATGATTACACTGTAATATGACTAGCTATCTTCAATTGTGTGTTATCATTGCTTTGGTTGGTGTAAATTAATTCACTCCAACATCCATAGATACTTATGATTTCACTGGTGTTTACATTATTAAACTCATGAAAATAATTACTATGCAAATTATGTTACTATATAAATTATGTTATGTATTGAAGAATCCTGTATTTCACATTTCTTTTATTTGACTGGAGATGTTTTTCCAACAACGTATCATATATCTTACTGTATGTGAACGAAGTCTGTGTATAAAAGTTTCATGCTGTGTTTCCATTATCGATAACAAACAAGGCAAAGTGCACTTCAGGAAAACAACTTGCAGGAAAACTATAACAGAGGTGACTAAGATATTCTTTTCATTTTGTGGCTGTCAAAATTATTGCCAAGTTTTTCAATATTTTCAGTTCATTAAATAATATGATTATGATCTCACCCTATTTCCTTCAATTCCCAGTGAAAATAAAAGACTAAAAGAAAAAAAAAAATAAAAGACTGTAAAAAAATCAAAACAGTGATATACACTCACAGAAGGAACAGTGAACAGTAAAAGCTATATATGTCAGAAAATGTACCAACATGACTAGGTCAAGAAGCAGATGTTAAATTTGCAGGTGGCTATGTTGTGGTTTGAGAGGATTCAGTGTAGGCAGGCTACATTACTTAGCATCAGTTTTTCTTTAAATTCTCCTACACTTTTTGCTTGTGTTTTCAAACACAATGGCCCATTTTTAAATGTTGTATATATATTTCACACACACAATTACTGCGTGGCATTTTCTGAAACAAGATGGTGGAAGGCAGAATATAAAATCCCGGAAGCAAGGTTCTCCCACTGATCATTAGCTACACCAGTGATATTCAGTATAAGTGCCTCAGACATGCTGCTTGCATGTGAAACACCTTTGCTAATTTTGCTTTGCCCTTTTGTCATTTGTATTGTAATTAACTTTTTTAAATGTATCTGTAGGTATCAATTTTACATAACAGAAAATACAAAGTTATCACATTATTGTCTGCATACTATCTTTTCTCTGTCTTTTTTTCTGATCCTCTTCTGAAATAAATTTTCTTGACATTTCTGCCTCTGCTTTATAAATAATTGTTGATGGCTCTGCTCTTTTCCTGAAGCATAAATCTTACATGATTATTAAAAAGGTTTAACATACACACTGGGTAATGGAGATACTTACAAAAGATGGATCAGATTTGTATGTTTGTAACAAATTGCCTGGAAATAAATTCTTGATTTCATTCTTGGTTCAGTGTTGACACTAATAGGAAATAAAATCCATTGTCCTATAAGTGTCTTACTACTCAAAAAATGTATGCGGTTGTTAATGTTTTATAAGCAGCTTTATAAGACAGTTTGATTTTGTTTTGACACATCAGTATTTCTTTTTTAAAAAAATCTTATGTAACTAAGCAACTCAAATAGTGTTTTCCTTCTTGAAAATGGTACGTTTTATGCTATTTAATTTTGGAGGAATACGTAAAGGAGCAACAGAGTTGCTAGGAAAAAGTGAGTGGTCTCATATTTGATCTTTAAGGGTTTTTAATAGTTGTTTTAAATTCAGAAACTAAACATTTGAAGAGGCCATCTGAACAATCCTGCACTATAGCAAAATTAATTCCAGTTTTGCTGTCAACTCTGTATCCTCAGGAAAATGGAACTTGGCTCTTCTCTTTCTTCTCCACTCCTTGCAGAGAGCATAAATAGGTTTAATTTGTAAAGACCCACCTCCTACAGCTTATCAAAGTATACATATGAAAGTCACTATGAAATACTACAAAAATACAGGGAAAAAAACCATTCTAACACCGATTTAAACACATGAAAAGGCAGTACAAAAGACAACTAATATGCACCTAAGTGATGCCTCTGTGTCACTCTGCGTCAGAAAAATCACAAATTCTGGAGATCTGTCCCCAACATATTTTGGCTTTGATGAAATGAACAAAACAAGAAAAAAAAACACAGAAATTTTATCATGACAATAGGAAAAAAACTGTAGATATTAGAGCTAAAAAGTTCATTTATTTAGTAAAGGGAATACTACTTTACCATCCATAAAATTAGTTTTAGGTATTTTTACTAATATTCAGTTAAAATATAGGCCACAAGAGAAGTCAGCTTACCAATTTTTATCATATTTTTTTTAAGGGCATATACTCCAGATGATAGAAACTACCTTATTTTTCTCTTAGTATATCACATCTACCTTCGAATGGAGACAAAATCCTATTAAACTGCCAAAACAAAATCCTATTAAACTATACAAAAACAACTGCCTCCATTTCCCCCCTCCTGCCTCCCTCACTCCATCTATCACAAAGTTGGGTACATCTCATTATTATTTCGTACTCCTTAGATTAGTTTTAAATGTTTTTCCAGAATGTAAAATTAAGCCATTTCAAAACTTCAGTTCCATTTTAAAAGCATTAAAAACATTATTCTAAGTTGTCAGAACATTTTTTGCTTCCCTGAAATTTATATTCTGATGAGAGTAGCGCATATTTGTAATTCTTTTATTATTATTATTATTATTATTATTATCATTTTATTTTATTTTATTTTATTTTATTTTTATTGAAGAATTGAGAAGGTATGTTGTTCTTCCCTTGAGAAACTGAGTCTCATCTTAGAATGGATCATAGAACGGATCAACGGCTTAGGTTGGAGTAAACCTGAAAGATCGTCTGATTCCAGCTCCGCAGCCATATGGGCAGGTTTACTAACAACAAGACCAAGCTGTTCATCCAACTTAACTGGAATGTCTCCAGGGATGAGGCATCCACAACCTTTCTGGGCAATGTTTCCCTCATCACTTCATCACCCTTTCTTTTCTTCAGTCAAGCGCTATCAGTAGAATAAGGTCTAAGACTATTAGTAGTAGATCATTAATTCAATCTTGTTCGATGAGAAAACTGACTGTTTTCTCTTCCCCACTCAGCACCTTTTACTTCTGTTTTGGCGTCATCAGAATGCAAAGATTTAGAGACTCCAAGCAGGTAAAATTCAGTCTACCCCTAAGCCTTTGGACAAACATGCTTTTATTTTACCTGGATGGCTACTGCCTTACTCAGTTCTAGGCTGAAAGCTCCTCCAGGGCACTGTTGTGCTCAGTGAGTGGCTCAAAGGGATCTCTGCAGTCATGAAGGGTGATTCCTAGCAGTGTCCTGTCTAAGTCCTCATTGATGACTAACGAAGAAACCATCAGGTGAGATGTCAGCCAGAGCTGTGCAGCACTCCTACTAGCTCTCTAGAGGAAGAGGGAGTCCACTCTCCTGTTTATCTCTACAAATAGTTCATTCTGAATTTGCATTCATTTTTGTCATCTGTGATCAGTAAGATACACTCTCAGAATGCATATTTTTATGTATCATTTTGTACTTCTTAAAGACGACTACCTTACTGGAGAGGTAAAAGGATCTCTCCAGAGGTTTTATTTTTGTTTTTGTTGTTGTTGTTGTTGTTGCTGTTTTTTAAATTCACACTCAGAAATTAAAGCACATTACTAACATTCTTTATCTGGTTTGCAAACTAACCAGAGTTCATTATTCTGTGCAGCTGCTGACCCCACATTTGCAACATACATGTCATATATGCACACATACACGTACACATTTGCTATCTGAAATATTCATATGACCTAAGTTCCAATAGTGTTAAAGCTACAGACCAAAATACATGAGGCATTCTAACAATATTTAACTAATCACTTAAGAAATTCTTTAGTCACTGTCTCGCTCCAATTTATAGGAGGGAGAGGTTCTTTTAATATCTGTATACCTGCAGTGAGATGAAGAAACAATGGTTCAAATGTTGGTCTGACCAGTTTACTACAGATCTTAATCAGGGAGACGGGGAAGGGGAGGATGGACACTTATGAATTAGGGTAATGGGGAAGGGAAGGAGGGCGATAAAAAAGATAGGAAAGAAGAAGCAAGGAGTCTTTGCAGGGAGCAAGAGGGACATAGTCACCACCATGGATCCAGCGAGGTTCATAGTTCAGTCATTGATTTTCAGTAGTGGGATTGTTGGGCATTGTTCTGTTGATGGCAACAGTGATCACAGCGATGATGGCCCCTTCTCAATGGTTCCAAAGTGGTCAAGTCGGCTCCCTTTGGAGTGACACCTCAAAACAGAAGTGGTTGAGTCAGCTCTCCTTGGAGTGGAAGCTTCTGGCACTGGGATCTCAGCAGAAACTCCTTTCCTGCTGAGAGGAGAAAGGAGTTCCTTTCTGTTCCCATCTTCTGGGAAGCAGATGGTATAATTCCCCAATTTTCCCATACCAAGCTGGAGCTGTTTAGTCACAGGCCAGATCTTCCACCAGTAAACACTCCTGAGCACGCTCTTCCGGAGGCAAGCAGCTCTGGAGGAAGGTGCTTTCAAATGTCCACAAAGTGATGTTGATTGTCACACAATAGCACCCACCACTTGCCTCCTCAATAAATCACTCAGAGTCTTATCACAAGAAATACCTCAGGAAGCAAGCTTTGAGCCAGAAAACAAAGAAGGATTCTCAGTCTCCACAAACACAGACAGAAATCACAAGATATAAAAAAAAACATTAAATGAGGTATCATTCAATCAAATGCTGCCATTTTAATGTAAAGTACTACTTTACATTAGTACTAATGTACTAATGTAAAGAATGCTTACTAGAGCACATAATCTAATAACTAGCTTAATTTAGGAATCAGTAAGAATCCATTTCCTCCCAATGGGATTCTGTTAACAAGTCTACCCAGTTTATTCTTATTATTATGATAATTCTCCAAACTTGTTTTCACGTCCTTTTAGTTTTTTTTACCATACTAGACACCTCTCCCCCTCTGCCATATGGAAATTTGAATCCTTCCTACAGTTCAGCTTCTATTTTAGGACATAAATAACACTCATTCTGTTTCCTGTGGGGAGAGGCTGGTTCAGTATGTCTTGTGGCAAGTTTTAACCACAGGCACTATACCATCCAGCATTTTTCTGAAGTCTTGCATTCCAGAGACTTCCATATGATCATTAAGTCAAACATCTCTTCACTTAAAACAGGAAAGCATCAAATACATTAGATGGCTGTGGATTTTGTTGTTGGTGGTGGTGGGGTTTTTTTTGTTTGCTTTTTTCATCATAAATTTGAATATTTGGGAACAAAAATTCAAAATTTAGATTTTAAATTGTGGAGTTGAAATTGCATTTTAGCAAAGAATTTCAATTTGACCAGTAGTGTACTATCAGCTTCCAAATTTCCAGTAAATAATTCTTTCAAGGCTGAAGTTACTTTAACTGCGTCTATTTTCATGTTAGTATGTCTTCAATGAATTCTACTGTTGACACGTACCAGTGAATTATCATGTGATTAAAAGACTGTCCAGAAACAATAAAAATTCATATTCAATATTATCACACATCAAAATATTTTCCTTTCTTTTCCAACCTTGTTGATCTGAATTCCTGCCCCAGTGCTGGCTTAGTTCTTAACAAGTCCTTAACGAGTTCTTTAATTTCCCTATAAATAGTCCTTCCAAAATCTACAGAGTTTTACTGGCAGGTGCCAACCACATGTGCTGAACTCTTCAGCTATTAGGAAAAAATATGCTCCAGCATGTAATCTTATAGGTACATCAGTGCATCCCATTAACACAGTCTGATTTGCAGCCAGCTATCTTGGCTCGTGTTGTACTCATGCATCATACCTAAGCAGCTCAAAACTGACACTGATTTCATCAACTCACAGTTTGGGGACTATGCTTGAATTTCGTTAGTCCATCTTTAATGCAGTGCTATCTATAATTTCCTTTGCTCAAGCCATATTGCTTGGAAAAATGTCCAAAGTACTGATCTTTCAAAATGTTAATTCTTTTCCTGATTTTCTTTCCTAAAGCTTCTGCTTTATTTTATTTTGGTGCTAGCTACAAAAGAGACTTCGGTGACTGAATTACTTCAGTATAATGAGTTCTCGTAATTTAATCATATCCTATCTTTTAGTCTGAAAAGTTTAAACATTTGTCAAAATAAAGTTGTTCAGTATATGTGGGCTGCTTAGTGTCACCTAGAATTTTTCAAACTTTTTTATTTGTCCCTGTCAATTCCTAGAACTTTGAAAGACCTCCACGAAACAAGAGCAAGAATTAACCTCAGTTTCCATATGGAACCTCCTCATAAAGCTTTTAAAACACCACCAAAAGTTGCCAAAGTGACCAAACCACACACACTGCTTTAGGAAATATTTCTGAATATTCTTAGACCTTAAGCCGGAAAGTAAAAGATCCTTCATATTCATAACTCTTGGTAAGTACTGCAGTCCATGATAAAATTTGAAAGCGAATAGTATTGTAACATCAGTCTTTTCATTTCATATGCATATTAAAATGGACTAACATACATTTCAGAGGAAGCATTTAGAAGGAACTAAAGGAAAGGATCAGGGATAGCTAATTCAGCGAGGCTTTGACTTTTGCAATGAAACGCCTCTGAAATGTCAGAAAGATTTTTATCTTCCAAATAAGTCCATTAATATACAATTTAATGATCATTAACAGTCTTAATATTCATAGGACAGTTGCATACATCTTCAGTACATAGCAGTTTGGAGAAAAAGTGGTAGTTTTTGTTTACAGTGAAGATTTTGATGAAAGATAGCTGTTGAACAGTGTCACCACAACAGGGCTCTGGTTTTCTTTATTTGGGAAAGCACGCTGCTTCCTTTAAAACTAGAAAGGTGGATCATTTGGTTACTTCTTGGAATTCAGACCACGAAAACAATATCTGTTATGGGAATTTGTGTTCCAGTCGGAAGTATTGCAGAAGAAGAGATGATGAGAAAATACTTTTTGTAGAAAGTGATATCAAGACACATTGCAGTAAGCTCAGCAGCATTAATAGTAAACAGCACATATAATTTGCCTGAATACACTGTGAGCAGCTTAGGTCAGTCAGACTTGCAGAAAGCTTTTTAATTTCTTTAAATCAAATGGCAAACTTTGAATATACAGGGAGGAAAAAAAAAAAAAAGGTTATATATGTATATATATATATATTTAATTTACTTAATTTATACTTTAATTCATTTTTATGTATGCCATGCAGGGAATTTTAATGTAAAAAGCCTGCTTCAAAAGTAATGCTTCCTATTTTATTGTGTTGGCCTGCAACATCAGAGGTAGATGGTGGTGGTATGGTGACAGTGGTTAAACCTTCCCACCAATACTCCATTGCAATTTGTTGCTGTGTGACAGCTGACAGCAGAGAGAGGTAACCTGACAAAATGGCAACTTACATGGAAGTGTGTAGAAAGCAGAGGTGTGTCACTGAATTCCTCCATGAAGAAAAAATAGCACCCACTGATACTAACTGACACTTGTTGAACAGTGACGGAGATCTAGCAGTGGATTTGAGCACAGTGAGGCAGTGAGTGGTGTGTTTCAACAGTGGTGGCAGCAGGGTGAAAGACAAGCCATGTTCTGGATGGTTATACAGATTTTTAAGGGTGTAGGATGCAGAATTTTTTTCATCATTGGTGAAAATGGATAGCTGAAGGTGGTGACTATGTTAAGAATAGTGTTTTGTAACTGAGAATTTGCCCTATCAAATTCTGTTTTTGTGCTTTTAGTATGTGTTGTAGTTTCCATGGAAATGAATGAGATGCATTATTTTCAGAGTGACCTACATTATTACATGTGCAACAAGAGAAAAACAAAGTTGCAGTACGGTTTTAAGCGTAAATGGAAAACACACAAATCAAAACCACACATTCTGCCCTAACCAATGACTAAAATGTTAGCTTTACATGAGCTACAAGGTCTTTAATATTTGCTTTATAGTTTCAGATTAGATTTCAATTTAACTTGACCCAAAGCCAGCTTGTTCATTTTGCGTGTAAACAACAGCTTTCTAGGACAAAGTAGAGTTTTCTAAAAGACGCCACGCCACCATATAGAAAAAAATCTATATTAAAAAAAAAGTGTGTATATATATATATATATATATATATACATACATATATTCAGGAGTGAACATATGTTTATATCTATGTTTTATTTATTTGGGAATTCACCCCTGAATATATGTATGTATTATATACATATACATATATATACATATACATATATATACACACACATATATATATGTACATATACATGTATATATACACACATATATATATATACATATACATATATATATACATACATATACATATGTATACACACACATATATATATACATACATATACATATATATACACACACATATATATGTACATATACATATGTACATATATATACATATAATACGTACATATATTCAGGAGTGAATTCCCAAATAAATAAAATGAGATTAAGGTCCACTTGAACTGTGCAATATATATAAGAGCAGGGAAATTAAGAATTATATAAATTCATAGCATGAATTGCTTAACAGTAATTGTATGCTAGCTCTGTTTCTGATACATATGACATGGAACTGGAATTATGAGGACTAATACATTCATGACCACACACAACCTTTTAACTATTTATCATTCATCAACAGTTTTGAAAGAGGTAGTTTGAAGATTCACTGTTCAAATGAATATATATATATATATATGCAAATAAATATGCATGTGCACAAATGTGTTTGTGTGCAGATGTATGCACACGAAGATAGACACAAAACCAAATATTACACCTTAAAAATTACTTATCTGTGTAAAATAAGTGAGCACAACCACCAGATTTACATAGACAAGTTCTGTTAAAATAAGTGTACTTTTGGATATTCTTAGTGTTAACATAGTGCAAATTAAGAAGGCACACATTAAAAAAAAAACAAAAAACAAAAAACAAAAAAAAACCAAAAAAACCAGAGGTGTAGAATTTATGTTGCTTAATGTCTAGTTGTAGGATAGTATTATAGTAGAGGACAAGTGCATTTCAGGTAAAATGTGCAAGTACAGCTTTTTAGTACATGCTCATAATAATAACAATTACTTTTTAAATAGTTCTTTTGAATTTTAATCTGAGCATCACATCCCAACCTTCCACTCATTTTTCGCCCTTCATATTCTCCAAGTCTCTTTCTGTTATCCATGTCCTAATTAGAGGCAGAATGCACTGGAGTGTGAACAAGTACAGATGGTAAATCAAGCACAACAGAAACTTGAAAAACTGCCCTTGCCAAGAAATACATATTATCTTATGTTTACCAGTTCTACAATACAGAATCATATAAATAGCACTTTTCCCCCCTATTTATGTCTGCTTAACTGTTCTACTAAAATGAAGCTTTGAAAAAAATTTAGATTATAAATTTAAAACAACAAAACAAAAAAAAGGATCTTGTAAAAGAGGCTGGCTACAAGAGAAATTATTCTTTAGAGCTTTTGAAACTTGTAAAGGATTTTTTTTTTTTTTTTCTGCAATAAAGTTAATAAAAGAGTCCAGGATGATACTGAAAAATGATAGGGCCCAAAAATATTTAATGTCTGCCTTAGGAAATTATGGTTTGATTCAGATACAGATCAATATGGTATGTGATGCACTGGTGCTTTTCTATGGTAATAGGGAAAAAGAAGAAAAATTTTCACTAGACTATTGCTTGCTGAAGCATTATTCAAGAAAAGAGAGAAACAAAAATAAATGAAATACTTTTCTTGATCAAAAAATCGGCCCTCAAATCTCCATTTGTCCAAAATCCAAACATAAGTAGATTCATGGTTTTTATTTTTGTCTAATTTTATTTTTGTTTGAAACATTGGAAGAAGTAGAAAGGCAACACATCTACACATCTTCTGTTTTCTATCTTTAATCCACTAGTCTTTTCAGGATGATTGCTCTTTGGAAGCAAAGCAAAATTTATTGTTACAAATCAATAGGATGCATAGCATATTAAAAACTAACAGAATTCCAAAACCTACACAAAAAAAAAAAAAAAAAAAAAAAAAAAAAAAAAAAAAAAAAAAGACAATACTTCACACAAAATTGATATTGTTTTCCTTTAGATATGACCTTTAACGTTTGGTAGCATAGGCTATGAACAATTTTTAACACAACATCAATTTCCTATATAATTAGTGCTTTTAGTTTTTAGTTGTAATACTTATAAAATAAAAATCAGAGGTAATTTCTTGCATACTCAATTTCCAGGACATAGGTTGAGTTTAAAAGCAGTTGAAGGCTTAGAAATAGTAATGTGATTTTGAATAATCATCCCATTAAATTTCTAAAACAAAAAAATCAGATCTTATTAAGGAGATCATATATTTGTCAGAATAATTTTATGTCTTTATGTCTTTAGTACAACTTATGTAATCATACAGAACAAGCAAAATCTCAAAAAAGTTAGTAGGATCTTATCCAACTTTAGTCATATCATCCATGGCTAATGTGTCAGGACTAACAACATATTTACTTTTTAAATACCATAAACTTGTTAGTATTTCTGTAGCCAGAGAAGTCATTAGCACACAAAAGAGGGTTATTTTACCTAATCACTGAAAATGTACAATTTATGTTAAATTCATCTAAAGATGAAAAATATGCATTCATATTTCTTGGATTTTTTTTCATTCTATTTTTATTCAATAATGCAAATAAACTTGAAAGGTTTTTTGAGCATGCCTGTATTTGGATAGATATAGGAGAGTATTGCATTCATTTCTAATGAAGAAACAAAGCTTTGGCTTTGTGTACAATTTGCATTGCTGTATTTTTCCCTACCCTATTTTATACAGGTATTGGTGTACCTCGCTTTCAACATATTGATGCAAATATATATGTACATATGCACTAATTTTGTTGCATGTAAATATTCCAATTATCTTTTAGCTAAGTGAAATGATATTTGCTTCTGCTTGATAGTAAAAGCAGTCTGAATCATCCTGAAAAGATTTTGTGTTACCATAGCAATAGAGATTTTACAGCTGATCATTACCCAAAGATCTATGACTAGTTCCTAGGACTAGGAAAGAACACCACTAGAGGACATGTATCAAATAGTACCATGATAAATAAACCTAAAAGTCTAGACAGAAAGACCTGTCTCATTCCTATTAAGAACAGGCTGCAGAATCATAGAATCATAGAATCCTTACAGTTGGAAGGGACCTTTAAAGGTCATCTAATTCAATACCCCTGCAATGAACATGGATATGCACAGCTCAATCAGGTTGCCCAGGTCTTGGTTCAGCCTCACCTTGAAGGTCTCCAGGGAAAAGGCATCAACTGCATCTCTGGGCAATCTGTTCTAGTGTTTCATCACCCTCGCTGTAAAAGATCTTTTCCTTATATCTAACCTAAATCTTACTTCTTTGAGCTTGAAGCCATTTAGCCATTTCCCCTTGTTCTATCACCACATACTCTGCTAAAGAGTCTTTCCTGTAGCTTCCGTTTGGATATTGAAAGGCCATTATCAGGTTACCTCAGAGCCTTCTCTTCTCCAAAGTGGGCTACTAAAATCTCAGTAGAGCAAGAAACATTAAAACATTTCATGTTATTTATTTATTTTATTGTGGTAGAACTTTATTTCTGTGAGAGAAACAGCACATAATAGTTTTAAAAAAAGAAACAAACAAACAAAAAAACAAACAAAAAAACACATCACTTTTATGAAGACTTTTGGCAATCAAACTTGACTCAATGCAATGCTAGTGTTAATGTGCAACACCTTTCTAATGACCATAACTCACTCATTGATGCAGGGGATGATCTGATATCTTGGGCACCGGGCTGCCATTCACAGCAGGAAAACAATTTCAAAAATGAGGATGGAGGCTTAGGAATCCTGAAGAATAAGTAGAAACCATAATTTGGAATATATTGAAAAGACTGTAGTTAAATTTCTCCTATAATTATACCTCAAAACATATCCTAAAAACAAACAAACAATTTAAGATTATTTAATATTAATTTAAATGGAAAAGAATTAGAAGCTATCAAAAGTAGCTTAACACATAGAAAAAGAAAATCTATTTGTTTTGCAATACAAGAAAATATTTTATCAAAGAAGAAGCTAACTTTGATCCCCATAAACATAATTTCCCAGGTTGTACTTTCAACCTAATGTGCACAAATGTGTGGTCTTTAAGATAAAATATTCCTTAAAGATGAGGAGAAATAAAATGAAGACAATGTTCAGTTCAAAACTATGAATAAAACACAGACATTTTTTAATAAGCTCTGTAAGTCAAACACAGTTAACTTTCTGGCAGTACAGTTTAGATTTTTCCCAAAAGAAATTACTAATTGGATTCCTATTCATTATATTATTCCTACAAGAGGGGAAGAAAAAAAAAAAAAAGTTAAAAAATTATCTATCTATTTATTTATCTATTTATTTGTTTATCTCCCCAGCACCCATTATGAACATTATTTTTTGCTCAGTAGCTCAGGCTTGGAGAAACAAAGATGAAGGACTGAGATTCTCTGTTTAATTACATGCCTGGGTTCACAGCATCCAAACCCTGCAATCTGAACAAAAATCATCTAATTTTCAGTCAACATTATGATGTATTTTCAATTGAGAAAGCTGTTTAATGATTCTGTTCCACCTTTCTAAAAGGAACTGCAACAGTCAAATCATCATCATTCAGGCTTCATGAGGAAGACAAGCTGTCAAAGCCAAAGAAAACTTGGAATAGTGATCTTTACACCATAAAAAAGGTATCAGTATTACTACATTTTCTTATAATATTAATTGGTAATATGAGACTTTTTGTAATAATTTTTACTATAAATGTTGGTATTATTCCAACTGTATTAATATATAATTTCGAATTTTGGTTTATATCATTAAAATTCTCAATAGGCTAACAAGAAATTCTTGGATCTGCATAGGGTGTACACTGCTTTACACACTTAAGAAGATTTTGAGAACGTTGAAATGATATGCATCTGTGAAGATTTAGTCCTCATAAGAATAATTTAAACAAAATGTTAGTGGAAACTCAAATTTTGAAGTATGCTCCCTTAGAATTGCTTTTGTACAATTTTTTTTTAGATCAGGTCTAAAGATCATAAAAATCCCAGAAGACATTCAGAAGTCTTCCTCCTCCCTTTAAAGTAACTTAATAGGTACTTTGTCAGAGTTCAAGTAGAGGTATAAGGAGACCACGTACTATTGTGCAGATTTAGGTATTACTTGGCATTTTGTAGATTACTTGTTGAAAAAAGATTAAGTCTTTTAGTCTTGAATTCCCAATCTTGCTGAAATACTGATTCAAGAAACTGATTTATTAATACTAAATCAAATCACAGTTGTAATGGTAAAGCCAGATTTAGAAGACATTAGTGATAGGAATAAAAAACCCTAGAGTGGCCACACTGAGAATTTGAAGGCTTCTTAGTGTATTCCAGTGTTCAATGCCACCTTAATAATATTACAATTGTATTGAATATATGTTGTTTGAATGCTCCAGCTCATCACAATTCTCATTAACAGCATTGCATCTTACAATTATGTTGCATGGAAACCGTTGTGGTAAGTATTCAGCAAAGAGAAAGACCCTCTGCCCCAGTGATTTTGCAATTAAAACACTGCGGAGACAACAGTAAAAGTAAGAAGTATGCAAGGCTTAAATAGAGATTTATTGCTCAGGCTGGTTCTTTTTTTGCAGGTACTTCAATAAAAGAATTTTTTAAGAGATTATATGCTGAAGCTCACAAAATAAACTTACCAAGTAATGCCTCTTCTCTGTTAACGTTTGTTTGTGCACTGTGCCAAATTAATAAAAATTTTCCTAGCTCAGGAGGAGGATCTCTAGACTCGTCTTCCACAAAAGAGCATCAAAAGAAATCATATCTTGAAGGCACAAGTCCAAGACAAAAGGTGACAGAACTGAGAACAGCATTTCAGCATTGCCTCTGGTTTGAGAATAACTTCCTTGCAGTTCCTTTACTCACACCACTGAAGATATTTCAGATTTTTCTTTTTCTTTTTGGAAGAGAAACTGTAAAGTGAAGCCAGCAAAGGTGTTCCAACTATAACAGAAGGAGGGACTGGAAGACAACAATACGATTTTCCTGTATATCTTATTCATATCATTTTTTTCCATCCTGGATTTTGTATTTTCCCCTCCTCCTGACACTATTCAGCATTTCTGTAGCTTTAACCTGTTATCTTTCCTTTAAAACAGTAAAAGAAGCGCTGCATGTAATACATCCAAGTCTTTTCACAAACCACAGTCCTTATGATGTGTTTAACACAAAAGTAAAGATAATTTGCTTTGAATTATGGAGCTATTTGGTCGATCTGGATATTAACATTTGTACTATTGTTGTTCTCTTTTTTTTTCCTGACAGCTTTCAATTCAGTACAGCTCACGGAATTGCAGACTGACTGAAGTTAGAAGGGACCACTCAAGGTTATCTTGTCCAATTTCCCTGCTAAATCACAGCCATATGCAGAATGTTGCCCAGGACCACAACCAGATGGCTTTTGAGTATCCCCAAGGAGGTAGACTCTGCAACCTCCGTGGGAAATCTGTGCTAGAGCTCAGTCAACCTCCATAAAACAGTGTTTCCTAATGTAGAGCTATGTTTCTACTAATACCCATTGCTTCTAGCCTGGTCACTGGGCATCACTGAAAGGAACCCAACTCCATCTTTGCACCTTCCCTTTCAAATATTTATAGATAGTATAAGCAGTGTAGTAGTAGTGTAAACTACTGTTAATCAAAGTCTGCTTCCATTTTAGATTCTAAACATCATAGTCACAGAGTAGTTCACAGAAAGCTGTCCTCAAACCCAAAAATAACTATCAGTCAAACAAGATATTGAAGACTCAACTGCAGGTACATATAAACTTAAGTAGACTAAGTATTTCAAACAATTAAAATCAACAGATCTTATCTTCAGTTACTTCAGTTAGCTTCAGTTAAGGGCTAAGTCAGGACATATTCAGGACAATTTCAGATTATCATTTTAGTGGGAACACTCAGTGTCTGACAAATTAAGATTATTCAACTTCTGACAAAAAATGTTCTTATGACATATTAAAACAGATTAGAACCTAATGGACAACATACCATCTCTTAGTTCTAAATGCTTGATATTCACCTGAATTGTCTCATGAATAATCAAATTTGTTACATTCGTATGGTATTTTAAAAGGAATATACAAAAAGGTTTATTTCTTCTTTCTTTTTTTAACTATAGAGAAAAAAAGAAGAAGACTTGACTTTGCAGTTCTGTGCCAAAAATTTCATCTTAATGCAAAGCATGTAATATTAAAGAATAGAGAAATTTACTTTTTTAATATTATTCAGATCACTCTGGAAATACTGTAAGGGATATTAATTGAATACAGAGCAACAAATATGTCTCTCTGCATTCAGAGTAAATTGTACTAAAGAACTTGTGTCATTCAGTTATGGTTGCACAAAATGAACAAGATGAAATTGGAATTATGATGTTAATAATGCGGTACTGTAAATGTCATTGTTACAGTGAAGAAGTAGAATCACAGAATCACAGTCATATAATCACCCACCTTTATACAATTCCCTTTCAAGTGGTTGTAGAGAGCTATAAGGTCTCCCCTGATCTTCCTCTTCTTCAGACTAAACAATACTAAATCTGTCAGCTGCACCTCATAAGATTTGTGCTTCAGACCCTACACAGCTTCACTGCCCTTCTCTGGACATACTCCAGGCTCTCATTTTCTTTCTTCTAGTGAGAAGCACAAAACTGACTACAGTACTAAAGATGTAACTTCACCAGTGCTGAATACAGAAGGATACTCTCCTCCCTAATCTTGCTGTCTATGAGAATGATATAGGCCAGGATGACTTTCTTGGATAACTGGGCACACTACTGGTTCAAGTTCAGACAGCTGTCAACTAGCATCTCTTGCAGGATCTAGCACTTGGTCTTTTTGAAGCTCATGCATTTGGCTTCAGCCCATCAATCCTATCCAGACCCCTCTGTAGAGCTTTCATACTCTCAAGGAGATGAACACTTCTTCCCAACTTGGTGTAATCTGCAAATTTACTGAGGATGCACTCAATCCCCTCATCTAGATTGTGAACAAAGATATTAAACAGGACTTACCCCAGTACTGACCCTTGAGGAACACCGTTCTCAACTGGTCACCAGATGGATTTATCTCCATTCACTCTCTGGGCTCAGACATCCAGCCAGCATTTTACCCAGGAAAGAGCATGTCTGCCTAAGCCATGAGCTACCAGCATCTCCATAATGATATGGGAGACAGTATCAAAGTCTTTGCTAAAGTGTGGGTGGACTACATCCACAACCTTTCACACATCTGCTAGGTTGGTCACCTGGTCGTAGAAGGATATCAGGTTGGTCAAGCAGGACTTGCCTTTCATTGAATCCATGGTAACTAAGTCTGATCTCTGGTTGTCTCATATATGCTGTGTGATCATATTGAAGATGATCTGCTGCGTAACCTTTCCCAATATTGAGGTCTGGCTGAGAGGTCTGTAGTTCTCCAGATCCCATCTGTCCCCATGGACTTTAGACAGTCCAGGAAGAACTGCAGGTTACTAACAGTTTTCTCCTGAATTATGGGGAGTTTTTACTGTCTTCCATCCCTGTTGTCCAGCTCAGTGGGCTGACTACCCTGAGGATAACTGATATGGCTATTAAGGACAGAAGCAAAGAAAGCATTGAGCACCCCAGTCTCAGGTGAAATTAATGCCTTTAGTTTACAGAGGTGCTGACTAATCTTCTTTTTCCAGAAAGCTTTTTTTCTTTTACTGACTTACTGTTATCAAACTCAAAACCATTCCTATAATTCCTTGGAAACGCATGCAGTAGTTTTATTTTGTATCCCTCTGCTTGTATTTCAAGCAACACAGGCTTTGTTTATTCTAACAAAAGCCATGGATTACTTTTTCATATGTTGCACACAAGCAATAACATGCATCAACTCTTACAGCTGATCAGATTTTTTAAATTTTATACATCTTTTTAATCTCCAGGTCTGAAAAACTACTCCCAGATCCATCAAAGTATTTAAAAACTAAAGGGAAATGTATTCTGACATATACCATCTGTACTTCTATTTTTCTTAACCACAAGAATATGGACAAAACTCTGAGTGAAGGGATAGTTTCTCTACTAAGTTATTCTAGCAGTTCTTTTGAGGCATGTGACTGAAATTAATTAGAACAGCTTGCAAATTTACTGAAGAACTAGAATAGCACTGTTGGAGCAAACAATGCTGCTGTAGGAAATAAGAATTCAAAGCATTGCTAATTGTATATTGAATATATCAATCAACACATTTATATTCTTGCAGACTCCTGGTTTTCTTTTTTTTTTCTGTTGCCAAACGTAATACACACTGAAGTTTGTCTGAACTATAGTTACTGCAAAGAAGTCACTACTGAATGGATAAAGCAGTTTATGGCTCCAGGAGTTAATGGAATTGCATTTTACAGGGAGAAGTAAATATGTAGGATCTTTGCTGTCAAATAGAAGACACACCTGAATCAGACTGATTAGTCTTTCCATAAATACAGCTGCAAGTACCTCTAGCTATCACCTCATAATTTCATGTTTCATGAGAGCAAAAAAAAAAGTAAGAAACTGCGCTTAACACTCATCTCTATTTAGATTCATCAGTAACATGCTCAGTTTCTGGAAAAAAGAAACCTAACCTACAAAACAAAACAAAACACAGAAAAAAACTATTTTATTTTGAGAACATCCTCAGTGAGAAATTAATCTTTGACAGCTAATGCTGATTTTCAGCCTTACAAAAGTAACTTGTGCTGTACATAAAATGAAAATAGCCATCTCTAATGATTATTAAAGATTTCATGCATTTTTTCCTTCTGACATTTTACCAACACAATAAAAAAAAAAAAGACATATGTACATACATATATTAGCAGTGGACTACTTAAAGCCAGCCAATGGTTTTATCACTGGAAACCGCTGCTTACCAAACTCATCAGAAGAATAAATGTGACTAACTGTATATTTATTTTCCAAACCACAAAGTGTTTTTCATAATTTACCATTCAATTAAGATAGTGGTGTCTGTAGAAGGACATCAAATGCTAGCATTGCAAATTTTTTATTTTCCCAGTCAACATAATTTTTGTGATTATATTAAGCTGATTAGGCAAATGTACAATTTTCAAATGAATTCCATTTAATCTGCAACTGTTTTATTGTGCTTGTCATTTCACCTAAGTTTGTTATTAAAGTACATGAAAGATTTGCTGTATATCTTTACAGCATTTATCATATGGATGCTATAGCTAATGGAGTAGTTCTATGGAAATCTGGAAAAAAGTGCTCACAACACCCAGGGTGAACATAAGAGACATAAGAACATAAGAAAGACATCAAAACTATAACTTATATAACAAGATAATACGACCATAAACTCAAAGTAAATCAGTCTCTACAGAAAGGGTAGTTCTGCTTGGTTATGTGACAGTTGTTCAGCAGGTGTGATGGCAATCAACTGTGTTGAGTGTTACAAAAACAGAGGCTACACAATATCATTAGGTTAAAATAGAAATGCTGTATAAATCACAGACCTCTACTCCTCAGAGTAAAGTGGCTGTCATGAAAAGTATGTCACAAATTAAAAAAAAAGTATTTTAACACAGATAAATTAGATGTCCACATGTCCAAAATACACTGTTGCTAACAAGCAGTCAACCATGTCATGTAAAAACTAGTTCAGTATTCCTTTTCCACCAGTTCTTGCTTCTCATGAATGTGAGATCAGTTGACTTTTGGTTAACTCAAAAATCTGTTTGTAGCTCATGATATTAAGCAGTCTAATGTACTTCAGCTTTGTATGAAATACATGATAGGATTTTAAACAAACAAACAAATAAAAAGAATCAAATAAACAGTCAAAAAAAGTTTGAAATAAAATTTAAAAAAGTGAAATTAAACATGTAGTTACCAGGTTGAGAATCTTATATTGGAATAGACTGCAATAAGGTGCTAGAACAAAATTAGGGTCCAGGGGGATAAAAACTGCAAAACTATACCAAAACAATGAGAATTTTATCAAGCCATAGGTGTAGAAATATACAGAAAGATATAGAAAGGAGAGCAGTGCTAGTAGTATGTATATTAAAGTATCAAAATTAAAGTATTGGTGTGAACTTCAAGTAAAATGAGGGCAGCAGGGGCAATGCAGAATATGTCCATGCTCTGAAATACACCAGAAGTGCAACACTTTGTATGGCTGGAGACAGGGTGGGGAGAAGAGAGGAAGTAATTCTCTACATAATTTGCAGTATTTTGCAAATAAGATTCCAGTTGCACAACTACTGTTTCAAGGGAAGCCTTCACCTTCTCTTGGGGTTTATTCAGACATCCTATGGAGTTAACTACCAACTTGAAAGCAATAGGAACATTTCTGAATGTACTTCTATCCAACTGAAACTTTTGTGCCAATAGGCAGGGGTAGAAACAGAGAAACAAACAATTTCTTTCCAATTGAGTGAATACTTAAATTAAGTAAATAATTGGAAAAGATATTTTCACCTCAGTAGTACTCTTTGACACTGGTGAGACAGACGCCAAATTGACATGCTGTTTTCAAAATCAGTTAGCTTACGGCTAGAGGGCAAATGAATGTCTCAGATTGCTGTGTAGGTTGAGATGGCAATTTATGTCTTTCCCCACAAACAATAAAACATGCAAAAACATGAAACAATAAACACATGTTAAAGAGGGGGTTGGGGGGGAGGCAACACTATATAATGTTGACTAATCAGAATTCATTCTGTAGTTGAAATGACCTTTTATAAGGCTCCTTGACTACATTGCAAACAATTGTATTTTCACATTAAAAAATAAACGAAGAAATTTTCTTCATGCTGAAAACACAACTGTTTTCTAAAGTAGCACAAAAATATTATACAGATCTATAAAAAATAATTAAAAAAAATTAAAACATAAAGTAAACTTGCTTTCACCATCTTAGTATTGTAAATGGTTATTTTCTAAATTTACCAATACTACTTACACCAGTACTGGAAGAAGACTGAGTTAGGGATTTCTTGAGTGATTTCAGCTCATTCATGCCCAAGATAATGTGGAATGCTTTAGTTCTGATAAAGCAGGCTGAGGTAACTGGGAGGTAGCTCTCTACTACCTTTGAAAAGACAGATCCGGCAAGAAATGTCTCAATGACTGGGAAAACAACTATGTTTCATACAGCTTCAAGAAAAGCAGAAGAAATACTGCAGGTAAATACAGGCTAGTCAGGAGTGCCAGTTAGCCAAAAAAACATGAGGGAACAAATCCTCACAGAATACATCCCTAGCTGCCTGGATGAGAAAGTGATTTTGAATAGCCATCATGGATTGACTAATGTAAATTGTGCTTGACCAAGCAATTACCCTCTATTATTGAATTACTAGATTTACGGATTAGAGCAGAACAGTGCGCATTCTCTACCTCCACTTTCAACGTGGATACAAGTATTTTGTGTGAGAAAAGTTTAGATGTTACTTACTGTTTGGGTGACTGAGAAAACTGTTTGAATCATGGGCTTTAAATGTTAATAGTAAATGGGCCACACTTCACTTGAAGGCAGATTAGATTCCTTAAGGGTCTCTTCCAGGACCTATCAACTGTAATATCTTTAAGAGCAAACATTCATAGATTGGTTGTTCTTAGGTTCATTCAAGAACAATTAGTCAATCCAGTTCCCATTCAATAATAATTCACAGATGTAAATAACTCTTTTGGGGAAGGGGAGAGGGTTCAAGTTTTACTAAAGGAACCTCATTTTACAGCTTTTCTTGATATTACTAAAAATTGAATTAAGTCATTTATAACAAGCAGTTTAACACTGCACAGATCTATCTGTCACCTTTAATAGAGAAAAATCCAATCTCTTTACAGTCACCTGACTTTAAAAGTGCCTTTGAAAAAACTACCTACAGAACAGGGGAACAAGTATAGACTAGATGTTCTCTATTAAACCTCAGAGCCTCTGATCTCCACTTCATCCAAATCTTCAAACTGTAGATTCTATAGAATGCTCCTTTGTCTGAGGAAGAACAGCAGTTCATTAATCTATTTAAGACCTTGTAATAGCATGACATTAAACCAGTTTTGCCATGCAGAAAATACTGCTCCACATTCCCCGCTTTTTAACTTTTGATGATTCCAGAATGCAAAAAGAATTGTCCTGTACTCTGTACTTCTGCATCTTACCAGTTGTTTACTTGTTTGTTTATTTGTTCTGGATTATCTGTTTTCTTCTCATCTTAGAAACAATGACTGCTACTCACCTCTCAGGAAATACAGCCTCTTCATCATATGAACGTGTAGGTATAGCTGTGAATACATTTGACTCCTGAATACCAGTTACAGAAACCCCCCCTTTTCTAGTCAAGAAGCACTCTGTCTTCAGACTATTCTTTTCTCATATCACGAAATAAAGCAGTAATTAAACCAGATAGCCTATGCCTACCAAACACATGACACCATCCACCTTGTATTTTGTGAACCTGAAGAAGCAGAGCAAGCATATGAATTGTATCATCCTTAACCGAAGTTGTCTTCCTTATGTCTTTAAACTAGAATTTTATCTAACAAACTTACCTAAGAAATTCCCGATTTCTTGGCATTTCTACCAAGCTTGTCTTTCTCGACAAACAATGGCAGTGACAAATTAAATTAGAATCACAAAGTCAATTTATTTGTTACAGGTATTGAAATGAAACTGATACTTTTCCTATAAATCAGCTGCTGCCATTAGCCCTATGCCACACAATTGTTTCCACTCTTAAATTGGTTTAATATGCTGTTTACTTTGCATATTTTACCTGTCATATTTGCTTTCTTCGTTTAAAATGATCAGATTTTGTGCAATCCCCACAGTGTAGTATAATGAAGTGAAAAGAGATATGAAACAGAACTTTTTATTAAATAACAAACATTACTTACTTATTTTTAACAAAGCTTTTTCCTATTTAATTTATTGACCATATAATTAACAATTACTAGTCAGATTTTCACCCTTTTCTTCACTTTCACAAAATTTCTCCAATCATTAAGATGATAACTTTTAAAAAGCATTTCCCACTGATAAAATCACTGGGCTCTAAGTTTGTTGAAACTGCAGTACTACTCCAAAATGCTAAAAGCACTTATGCTAATAAACTCATTAACATGAAACAACTATCAAGAGACAAGGTTTAGAAGGGAACGTTTTATTTAATTTTTCTCTTTACTGTGATAATATGAAGTTGAATTGATTCTCCCAAGTCCTGATAGCAACAGATAACAGCTTTGCAATCTACCAATCTGATAAATACTTAATTCTCAATTTCTCTCACAATGGTTCTTTCTAATTCTTATCTATTGCATGAATAATAATATTTTGTGATTTAGTGATAAGGCAATAAAGCAACTTTTATTCTTAATCTAATTTTACTGATGCTGGAGCTGTTACCTTTGAATAAATTGGAAAACTCACATAGAAGCTAATTTTTCAGAAGTGGTAAACAAGTTTTAATGTTTTTTTTCTGAAGAATTCTTTGTGAAGTCACTTAGACTAGTTGCACATTTCACATCACATACTCCATAATCTGTACCTGATATTTTTTCCATACATCCACCTTTAAGCACAATATTGCATTTCAGAATCTGTTTTCACATCAATAAAGTGGGAAGGAGGACATATATGCAGTTCAATTGTAGAGTCATAGAAATTGTCTACACCTGAATACAGCTTGCCAGAAAACAACCAATAAAACAAGAAAACAACATCAAAAAGCCTGCATGGTCTACTATATTCCATAATATCTTAATAATTATCTTTTATTGCACTTTGTCATTATTTAAATACCGTAACTTTTACCTGTATTATTAAAGTCTGGAAAGTCTGGAAAACAAACTGTCTAAGCACTGATGTCTAATGCCATCTTATTGTTAATTGCACTGTTAACAACACTCAGTATTTTCTAGTAAACTTTTACTGTATTACAATTTTCACGTCTAATGATGTGTTGGAACTAGTCATGGTCTCGTAGAACCATAGAAAGTTTTAGGTTGGAAAGGATATTAAAGCCCATCCAGTTCTAACCACCTGCAAGGGCTGCTACCCCCAAGATCAGGCTGCCCAGGGCCCAGTCCACTCTGTCCTTAAACACCTCTGAGGATGGGTTGGGATGTCAATAGCACCTCTAGGCAGCCTGTGCCAGTGCCTCACCACTCTCAGTGATGAATAACCTGGTTGTGATCAAGACAGATCTAGGCATGTACATAAACCTGTGTAATTTTAAATTTAAATTAACAAACACCAGCACCTTGCAGGAAAGGCTGTTTAGAATCCCAGTTTGAGATAAAGTTAAAGTTAAATTTTTTTAATTTTAATCATTCTTTCCATAATTTTTAGCCCTGAGGAATGAGAGTTTGTAATGATGTATAATGATGATAAAATTGTTAGTATAATAATGTGATTAAACTGTTAACATTATTATTAATAGCTGTGTTCAAGCCCTGCAGATAAAAAGTAAAGAAACAACATGATTGTTTAATCAAAGATCGTTGCGTAATACTTTCATATTTCTTAACTATGGGGAGCTTGGTTTTGTGACCACTGTGATATTATATTAACATAGTTGAATTTATTCATTGACAACTTGAATGTCACACAGTGATCAGTATCTGCATTCGCAGTATCTAACTTCAGATGCCTCTATAGTATAGAATGATGAAACTAAGCGAAGTGAAAGTAATTAGCTTAATGGTGACCTAGTAACTGGCTAAACATACGGTGCCCTACTACATATCCACACAGAAGTATGGAAGATGCACAGAATATTTCAGTTACACTAATTCTTGTTTAGACTGCATAACAAATGATTCCTTACAGATGAACTATCTTTTTTTCCTCCAGTGGTTGATGACGCATGAAATATGTGTTAATTATGCTAAATGAAAAGTAAAATACTACTGTATTTATCTGGGACAGGGATCAGTGAAGATCTGAAATTATTACACTACTTTTCTAGATTCTGTGACAAGTTTCTCACTGACACATATTTTACTAGAAAAAAAAACCACAACAATGTTTGCATAGAAATATGGAAATACTAAAAGACTGTAAATGCTGCAATAGCTTTAGCTAATAATTAAGATTATTCTGGTTAGCAAGCATCATAACTCAAAAGATGGAATACAAGCCTATGATATATGACATAACAGGTTTTTTTTGAAAACAGACTTGATTATTTTCAGCTAAGAAAGAACATAAAGCCTGCATCACCTTAGAACCTGACTGCAACTGAAGAAGAGCAGTAAGACAATGTGGCAGGTTAACCCTGGTGATCATCCATTTACCTATGCAATGGCTTATTCCTCTCCCCTCCTGAACAACACCGGGATACAGAATAGGATGAAAAAAGTTAATGGGTTCAGTCAAGAACCAGGAGATCACAGGTCACCTATCAGTAATTGTAATGGGCAAAAAGTACTTACCTGAGGAAAAATCATTTACTGTGAATTGAAATGGATTTGGATGATTTGGATAGTGAGAGAGAATCTTTCTCCCACCTCTCTTTTCCAGAGGTAAACTGCACTTCATTGCTAACTCTGCTATCATCCCATCACCATCCACAGGCTGCAGGGGCATCTCCACTCCTGCTCTCCTCTGGGTGCTGTAGGGTCATTCCACATCCTGCTTCCCTCACCCCTCCTTGCTATGTCTCCTCCCCCAGGCTTGTCCTCAGGGCCACACATACAGAAAGCCATCATCTTCCTTCTTTTGGAAAACTAATACTTAAATTTTATATATGTTCTCTGAACTAAGTGATTGCAACAATAAACTGATTTTCAAATCAGATTGAAAAAGTAATGTGATCAATGAAATTATTTCCTCCATTCATATCCTCCACACTAAAAGAAAGGGAAATAAACTAGTTGGCCCTCAGTATGTATAGCTTCTTACTATGACTGACTTTTGTAGATGACTGGAGCATAATTTCCTTCCCTCTTTTTAAACTCACTTCCTTTAAGGTAGACATTGTATCTCACATTTATTACTACAGTCACCAGCTCTTTCAGGTTGGTTCCAAAATTAATGGTGTGGTACTTTCATTTTCAGAGTCATCAAGTCTTCTTAAGGGCAACCTTATCTCTGCAGTGAAATGACAACACAGTTTAAGTGAGTAATTTTAAAGGGGGCACTAAATGCTTTTTTAATGCTTATACTGTAAATAAATATCTTTCATAGTTTACATGCTTATACATTATATCCTCAAAATGAGCCATAGATGAAAAAAATAGTCATAAAAGATTTAGAAAAACACTTTGCTAGTAGCTGAGATAGGTATGAGTGTCACTGTGTTCTTCCATATTAAATCAAGGGCCATGTACTCAGATGCAGTGAAAGGGGGGAAAAAAAAAAAAAAAAAAAAAAAGAGTGTGCTGATTAAAACAGGGACCAACAGAGATGTGCCAAGCTGTAATAGAGACTGTCATCTATCTATACTCCATAGAGTCTGAACCAAGGCTGTACAACTATACCTACATTACCAGCTTCCCTCTTGTTTGTTTTATTGGTTATCTGCACTGGCTTATTTTGGGGCAGGGTTTTTCCAATTTAATTTTATTTTTTACATGTGACTGTAGATATAATTCAGACTGCTAGCTCACACATAGGCTTGCTATTTGAAGATGTAATGTCATTTCCAGGGATGTACAATATGTTTGTCATTTACATTAATTTGATGCATTTTTAATGTAACTGGACTAAAAACAAGAGACCATTAATTATTTTTATTTGAGCTACATGACATTGAAATTGAATTGCTTTCTCAGTGTTTTGAATTTTTACAGACTCACTGCAGTCACTTCTTCCTTGATGGTTGTAACTGACATTTCTTTAATTGTTCTAGCTAATAAATTAAGAAACAGCACATTTGCTCTTTCTGCCCTGCAGAAAACCCTGTCCTGATTTAGTTTACAATTTATATAGCTAAGAAAACAGAGAATACTCTTGGATTATTTCAAGGGTATTTATTTAGATATGTTTTCTGTTGATTTCTAGCTATGTTTCCAAAGAGTTGTCTGTTTCAGACAACTCTGGTAATTTATGCAAGAAATTGAATGGGTTGAGAATTTTAATTTCTAAATTCACGTCGTTCTGTCAACAAAATCATCTTACTAGAGATACTTTAAAGCTATGCAAATTTCTGTTCTACCTGTACATACAGCATATTGCCAGAACAATATCTTAGTACTCTTAAATGCCTAATTTATGGTGTGTGAGACCCTTCTGCCATTTAGGTAATGAAGCCAGTGAAAGTAATTTGTTCATCTAAGCTGTTTTGGGACTGCCATTGTATTTTACTCTGTAATAACATGATAAAGGACTTCATGCAAATATCTGCTTTCTTTAGTCACATTCTGTAATGCTCTGCAAAACATGTATTTGCTTAATCTTTTCAGAAGTTGGTTATTATTATTATTATTATATTCTCCCCAGTCCTCCCAGTGGGAGACTGGTATCTGGGCAGAAGGAGGAGAACAGACTGGTTGAATAATTGTGTCAGCGGTATCATGCCCAAGACTATGGCTACTGTGACCTAGGTAGCACATTTAACAAAATGGGAATTAAGGTTCCATCCAGAGAGACCTTGATAAACTCAAAAGGTGGGCCCTTGCAAACCTAATGAGGTGCAACAAAACAAAGTGTAGGGTTTTGCACTTGAATTGATGTAATCCCAGATATGTATAAAAACAAGGAGAAGAACTCCTTTGAGAGCCGCCCTGCTGAGAAGGATTAAGGGTCCTGGTTGATGAAAACATGAGCCAGCAGTGTACACTTGCAGCCCTGAAAGCCAATGGTATCCTGAGTTCCATCAGAAGAGAGGTGGCCAGCAGGGCAAAGGAAGTGATTGTCCCCCCCCATTCTGCCTTCGTGAGGCTCCAACTGGAGTACTGAGTCCAAGCCTGGGACCTCCAACACAGAAAAGATGTGGAACTTTTGGAAAGGGTTCAGAGGAGGACAATGAAGATGCTGGAGCACCTCTCCTATGCAGACAGAATGAAAGAACGGGGCTTATTCAGCCTGGAAAAGAGAAGGCTGCAGGGAGATCTCATTGTGGCCTTCCAGTATTTGAAGGGAGTTTATAAACAGGAGGGAAATCAACTTTTTACAAATTAGATAGTGGTAGGACAAGGGTGAATACTTTTAAACTAAAGGAAGGGGAGATTGAGGTTAGATGTTAGGGTTTTTTTGTACTGAGGGTGGTGAGGTGCTAGAACAGTTTGCCCAGAGAGGCTGTGGATTCCATGTCCCTGGTGGTGGTCAAGGCCAGGCTGGATGCCCTGGGCAATCTGATCTAGTACTTGGTCTTAGCTGTGGGCAATCCTGCCTCTGGCAGGGTGTTTTGAACTTGATGATTGTTGAGGCCCTTCCAATCCAACTCATTCTATGATTCAGTGGTTACTACAGATCAGCCTAACCTAGACACAAGAATTACAATTTCTTGCATATTTTGTCCAGGTTCAGAATTCTGGATCCAAATTTCTTTACTTATTAAAAATTCAAATTCAGATCTCATCCTTGATTTATAATGCTATTAATGATCGTTTTATTTTTCTGAGGCATTTCTGTTCTCTTTGTACTGGGGAATAATTAAAGAGGAGAGATACTGGGGATGTGATATTGTTATACCTAATACCTATTTGAACAATAAATGAAATTGAACTAGCAGATTTATTTCAATTTTGAGACAAAATGTTATTAAGTTTTTATGCCCAAATTGATTTTTAATGTTTTATAGATAAGATAATGATTCACAATAGGTATTTGTATTCCATTTCATCCATTGCAGTCATTCTAGTGACTGGTAAAAAATCTCTATGCGTAATTTGTTACAAAATATGCACCGCTAGATAGAAGGCAATAGAGGAGCTGAAAAAAAGAAGATTGTTAAAGATGATGATAAAGTTTTGTCATATAAGTCATATTTTCCCAGAGCAATCAGGGTGCACTGATGCCATGTGCAGACAGGAACATTTGTTTACCTTGAATGACTGTAATGAAACTGCAAATGTTAATTTGTGAGGTGTGACTGGCATTATCTCTGAATACCACTTCCTTCCCCTTTTTTTTTTTTTTGTCAACCAAAGCAGAAGCCAAAACTTCTGCAAATGTTTTCAAAATACTTGCCAATAGCATTCACTATCATCTCTCTTAACTTATATTCTTCTTCTGATCTATTATATCTTTAAATATTCTTCTACAATACTTGGCCCTAATTATTCTAAATTATGATTATTCCTGCCCATTTCTTACCCTTAAATATTATCTTCTTTTTTTTTCTGTTTATGTGCCAGATGTATTTTGCAATAATTTGCAATTATGATACTGTCTTTTGATAGATTGCACTCTACCTTGGGTTACTGGTGTTGCAATAAATTTAATGGGTATCTATTCCGTCATTAGAACATTAAAAGTGTTGACTAGCACTAGATTTTAGCAAATCTAGCTGACACATTCTTTTGTTCAGACAATATAATTAAATACTACATTGATATAATCCTTCAAATCTTTAATTCATATTTCTCCAAGTTTTTAAAGATACGTTACATTGTTTCTTTATGCAATTTTCTAATACTCAGAAGTCTTTTGCAACTTGTTTTCTTATCTATAGGTTTATAACTATCGCACAATAATTTGATCAGGCCCGGTATTAATTTGAAAACACTGATTTAAAAATACTGCATTGTTTTTCATTTTTTCATCTATAAACAGTCTCTATAAAGGCAGACATTCCCCACCACAGCGTAGAATTTCTTTCTTAGAAATATGAATCCAGCAATACTTGTATTACAAAGGCTGCTCCAAAAGTAACTCCTATTTATTATGAAGGTTCGCAATGAAAGTTGGTGTTAAGACAGTAGAGGGCAAATCTTCCACCAATATTCTGTTATTTTGTTCTGTGGTATTCAATGTACTCTTTTACATATTATGCCATGTTGTCTCGTGGAATTTCCAGTCCAAGCATAATAGAAATTCAGATTACTAGAATGTTTTTTTTAATTATTATTGTAATCTAGTGAGTTCAGCATATGCTCATAAATTTCAGAGTGTGCCTTCACATAATTCATTATCTTCCCCTTGTTATACTGATTTTAAAAAATCATTTTTGCCTTCAAGTCTAATTTCATAAGCAGTAAAACTGACCCATTTCTTCCTATGCCAATAATGTACTTTGGTTCTTATCTGCTTGGTAAACTGCAATCCTATATCTAAGCCACAACCACATTCTTTCTAAGCTTTCATCTTGAAAGCCTAACAGAGCAAATTTTTTTTGTGAAAGAATGTGTTATAAAGATGCCCAAACTAGCTCTGAGTGATCAGGGCGTATTTGTATAGCTTTATGTGGAACAAGAAAGACAATATATCTGCACTGAAAACCAGCCAACAAGTGGTATAATCAATCTGGCTTGTCATCAATTAATTAGAAATAGTACAAACAAAATCCCACACTCTGTGACTTATGTAACCACATCTTATTCTTCCTGTCATTTTCAGCTAAATTGCAGACTGCTGTACAAGAAAAAAAAAAGTCATTATTGATCTCTATGACTTCTACTTGATGAATTTTATTCTATTCATACTGAATGACTTCAATATTTTTTTCCATTTACTAAATAATTTTTTCATCTTGTGGGCTAATTTTGTTAATGAAAATATTAAATATAGTACTTGATAATCCACTTATAAAATTCTCAATCTTTGTTTATCTGTCAGCACAATTAATATACCTTGTTGACCTACTTGAATCAGTTTACAAATCTGCCTTATTCATCTTACACTTCTTAAAACTATTTTACTTTCTCCTCCACTCTGATTTGATAATTTCATCTGAAACTTCATTCAAAATTAATATCAGATAAATTTGAATTACTCTTGCATCCATTTGTTCAAGAAACTAGTCATATTTTGGCAGTAGCAAATTATTTTGAAAGATATACGTTTGTTAAAATTAAATTGTAACTTTTTCCCAACTTCCATATGACTTCATACAAATTGAAGGATCAAAGTAAAGTATTGCGATATAAATTCAGTGAAACTGTTAAAACAAATTTTTTACTCTCTTAAGGATGTTTACAGATATTCGGGAAACTTATTCTTTTAAATGCTTAGTACTGCTAAAACCAACAGTATTAGGGTAAAATAATCCAAAATTTAATGAATGATGTGAATAAGAATGTTCATCTACTCTCTCAAATATTTTGCAACATTTTTCCAATATTTAAGCACACAAAAAGGCTGTGCTGATGAAGGATGAATAAAATTTCTGTAAATTACAGTATCTGGACGTTTTTCTATATGTTTTCTAAGGCATTTATCTCCCTGACTGAAGACTATGGATTAGATCTTTTTCAACCACTGTACAAAATAGCATACATTCTTTCTTTTCTTGAAAGACCAGTGTGGATTTTGTCTTCAAATATAATCTAAATTAATTAAAATATAAGACATTTTAAAAACTTTAAAAATTTACTTTGTGAAGCAAAAATCTGGTAGAAATGTAGCTCTTCACTGTTCTAAAACTATTTTTTTGTTTGTTTGTTTTGCACTAATTCAAATGGATATGGCCTAACAAGACTTAAGGAAGAGTAAGGAAGGTTAGTTTTCAGAATCAATGATTTTGTTCTTGTTTCAGAAGATCAAAACCAGTAACAGGTCTAATCAATCCCTCCACTGCCATTTTGCTTAGTTTTATTATATTTTTCTATAATTATTTTTATTGTTTCCTACATGTTCACATAAAATTCCAAAAAGAAAAGTATAATTCAGCATTTTTTACTATACAGTTCATCTTACCAAATTACAGGATTTTAGAGGTTGAAAGGGACTTCCAGAGACCACTGAGTCCAATCCCTCTGCTAAAGCAGTTTCCTACAGTAGGTTGCAGAGGCAGATGTCTAGACAATCTTCAGTATCCTGTGTTTCAGTTTCTACCTACTACCCCTTGTACTAATGTTGCTTGCCAGCATAATAAATCTGCCCCCATTGACTTTACTCCTGCATTTCAGGTACTTGTAAATAATTATACATATCCTCTCAAACTTCTATTCTTCAGGTGGAACAGTCCCAGATCTCTCAGCTTTTCCTTGTATGGGAAACGCTCCAGGTCCTTAATTACCTTTGTTGCCATCTATGCGCTATTTTTAAGAAATCCCTGTCTCTTCTGAACTGCAGAGCCCAGAACTGGACACAGCATTCCAGATGTGGTCCCACCAGGGCAGAACAGAGAGGGAGGAAAACCTCTCAGCCCACTGGCCATGCTCTTTTTAATGCAGCCCACAATGCCACTGGCCTTCTGGGCCACAAGGGCACACTGCTAGCTCATGGCCAACCTGTTGCCTACCAGGACACCCACGTCCTTCTCTGCAGTGATCCCTTCTAGCAGGTCAGTTCCTTACCTGATGCATGTGGCACCTCCCCAGGTGCAAGATTCTACACTTGTGCTTGTTGAACTTCTGAAGTTCTTAGCTGTCCAGCTCTCCTGACTGTCTAGGTCTTGCTATACAGTAGCACGGCCTTCTGGTGTGTCAGCCACTCCTCTCAGCTTTGTATCATCATCAAACTTGCTAAAGGTGCATTCTATCCCTTCATCCATTGATGAAGATGTTGAACAAGACTGGACTCAGCACTGATCCCTGGGGAACACTGCTGTCTACAGGCCTCCAGCTAGATTCTGTGCCACTGATCACAACTTTCTGAGCTATACCAGTCAGGTAGTTCTCAGTTCACTTCACTGTTCACTAATCTATCCCACAGTTTCTGTGCTTATTTACAATAATGTTAAGTAAGACATTTTCAAAGGCCTTTGCTAAAGTCAAAGTGCACAACATTCACTGCTCTCCCCTCATCTACCCAGACAGTCATGACATCATAGAAGTCTGCTAGGTTGGTTGATTTCCCCTTGGTAAATCTATGTTGATAACTCCTGATAACCTTCTTCTCTTCCAGTGTCTTGGAGATGGCATCCAGAACAAGTTGTTCCATCGCTTTTCCATTGACAGAGGTAAGGCTGACTGGCCTATGTTTTCCCAGCTTTCCCTTCTTCCTTCCTGGTGTGACACTGGCTATCCTCCAGTCTTCAGGGATCTGTCCCCTTCTCCAAGACATTTCAAAGATGTTAGAGAGTGGTTTGACAATCAGTTCTGTCAGCTCCCTCAGCATGTGTGGGTATATCCCATCAAGGCCCATGGATTTGTATGTGTTGATTTTGGCTAGACACTCTCTGATCAGCTCCAAAAGATCTACTTTCCTGGGACTAGAAAATGGATGATATGCACTAGAAACTGTATATTGGATACCTGATCTTCATAAGCTTTGTATAAGACCTGTGTTCTGGCACCTTCTGGTATCTGATTACACTGTTCCAGAGCTTAAATTTCATGAAAAGTTAAGCAAGTCAGCCTTTTATCTTACTGGAAGACTCTAATGTCACGAAGGGCTACTTTACCTCGTAGTACTACAGCCAGAACTGAAAAACTGGTAGTTAATTTTTTGGAAGACCTCAGCTACTTTTGTCATCACACACAAGAAATAAAGATTACTAAAACAGAAGGAACTAGAAAGACATTTCCTAAAAGTTTCTTTAAGATTAATGCATATCAAAACTGATCCATGGTATTTTGGCATTGTTCTGCATATACAGTACACTTTTCAAAATAAATAAATAAATAAATAAAAAATAAGAATCAGCGAAATGTTGATTTTCTGCCCTTAGTGTTCTCACTGAAAATTGTTTCAAAATGTTCAGCATATTTTGAACATACATATAGTGAAGTAAAGCAGCTGAATACACATACTGAAAAGTTGTGAAAAGATGTAAAGTAATGTCTTTATCAAATGACTGTCACTGAAATATATTGCTTGGTTGTTTTGCTAGCAATGCAAAGAACTTGGGGGAGGGGGGAGGTAGAGGAGAAGTGTAGAATAAATACGCCATACTCTTGTCTTACTTGCTTTTTACTGGTTGATCAGAATATTATTTCCGTTTTGAAAGCTCGTAAAAATGCATTCCTGAAATCAGGAACTTGTATTTCAGGTGTAGAAGAATAGTTAAAGTTACAAGGAAAAGTGCAGAACTGAATACTAATTACTTTATCACTGAAATTTCATGTACAGCTACTGAATTTTTTGGGTCTTTACCTGGTACATGGTAAAAGGCTTAGGCATATTAGTTTTAGATTCATCAATTAAATAAATATGAGAATGTAATCATATAGGTTGATTTGATACCTCAGAAGATCTCAAGTATCTTCTCTCTGCATTAAACAGAAAATAAGCTTAAGGCATCTAGGTCCTAACGTATATTTATGAGTGAGATAATTAGAGCTAAGGCAGATCTGTCCATGGATAGCTTATAATATCTGAAAATGCATTCAAACAAATTTCAGCACTTTTATTGCATCATTATATTTAATGTAAATGCATAGTGGGCCAAAGTGGAACCAGTGGCTTCCAGGTACTGAAAGATTCACCCTCAGGAACAGTCGTTTAAAAAAAAAAAATCAGAAAATTTTCAAAATTATGCTATCAGTAAGCATTGGTTTTCACTGTTGAAAATCTCTTTCGGGAAGGACATTGATTTGTTCAGCTTTCTGGAACAAGGAATAAAAAGCGTTTCTTCCCCCTTATCTGAACAATCTCAAAACTGCCTTAGATCAAAAAAAGTTGTGTGTGCTTTTAGACAAAATAGAAATATGAAAACACTAGCTTCATGTCAACTAGAATATACTGTAGGGTGTGTGTATGCATATACGTGAAAGTAATAGGAAATGAAGAACTAGCTCGATAGAAAGAGATAGTGCTGTTGTTTCTCTTTATTGAACAGATTGCCCCACTAAGAATAATAGCTGAGTGAACATGGTTAAGGGTATACTTAAGTTTGATACTGCTTATCAGTCTTGCTGTAGTAACTTACATAAATTATTAATCAAGCCCTGAAGTACTGGATGGATTTTGCATGCTTTATTGCCAACGGAGACAGAGAGGTACCCTCACTTTTGTCTCTCCATGAGGAAATCCGTGCAGAAAAAAAAAAAAAAAAAAAAAAAAAAGCACTGGTTGAAAAGGCAGATGGAAATTCTTGCCTTCTAGATGACTCTTATTTCACTTAATCATATAATGGATTGGGTTTCTATCACAATCAGACTATGTAAAAAATCTGTCTTTCTTCTGATTATTAGCTTCTTTTAAACACTGAAAGGCTGCAGATATGTCTCCCACAAGCCTTCTCTTCTCCAAGCTGCACAAGGCCAGCTCCCTCAGCCTTTCTTTGTAGGAGAAGTGTGCCAGCCCTCTGCTCATCTTTCTGGCTATTCTCGGGACCTTCTCCAACATATTTTATTAATCATTTCATTAACCAACATAGTCACTGATTCTGGACACTACATTATTCTGGCTTACCCAGTGACATCCAGGATTTTAACAATCACAGATCTATTTTCTCCATTCTATTTTCTTTGATTCACCCTGCTACCATCACCCCATCCTCCCTTCCAGGTTTCTTCAGCTGCTCATTTTTTCATTTTTCCACAGTTTGCCATAGCAGTGCTGTCCTACAGCCCAAGTTTGTAAACAGAGGCACAGAACCTCTTTGTGCAGTGCATGAAGCAGCTCAAATGTTTCACCAGATGAAATCTACTGAGTTAAGTCCACTTCAGAAGCAGATAAGAACTGCAAGTGTAGAAAACTGCAGTTACAGAGTGCTAGTAATTATATTGGCAATAATCTACAAAAACATATTAATTCTGCTTTTACCAAAGGTTACATTAACATAAGCACCAAGAAGTGCCCTTTCTGTTCTTCTATGCTTATTTGAACTGTGTTGTTCCTGTTGAGAGCATTTCTCAAGAACTTATTTCTAGGTAAGTATCATTCATGCACTTCTTTCTCAACATCAAGAGTTCAGATTCAGTGCTGCATTCTTTGACCTTGAAAGAATAATCTTTTTGTCTTCTGAGTTTCTGTTTCTGTTTAAATTTTAACAGCTCATTTTCTTCCTTGCAGAAACTCCTTCAGCAAACTACTCTCATTTTATATGTTCCTCAAGACTTGGTGAGTAGAAAAGATTATAATGTATCCCAAAGTGTATACATTCTGAAAGCCAGAGAGCTAATAAACTGAAATAACATACATGGCTTTCTTAACTGGTGATATAAAAGCATACTCCTGAAGATCAACAATAGTTGAACATCACATCTGTGAACCTACTGTGAACATCCTGAGAAAAAAATTAGATGCAAATCAATACTGATTCCAGGCACATCTTACTTGTCCTAAACATACTGCTTTTCTTTCAAGAATTGTTAGAAATCTGAAGCATTGTGATGAGAATTGTTGAAGACAATGGAAAAAAACAATTGTTTTACTCAAAGTCGTTCCTGAAGTCAAGGAGAAAAATATTTAAGGTTACCTTTAAATGACAATACTTCAATGTGTTCATTGAAGTAAACACCTTAATTTTGAGGATCTGGTGCAGCAGTCACTCAGGATTTGGAAAAGAATAAAAAAAATCATAGAATCATAGAATCACTCAGGTTGGAAAAGACCACTACCTAACCATACTCCCCTAACAACCCTCCACTAAATCATGTACCTGAGTGCCACATCCAAATGGTTTTTAAACACATTTAGGGATGGTGACTCAACCACCTCTCCGGGAAGCCTACTCCAGGGCTTAACAACCCTTTGTGTAAAGAAGCTTTTCCTAATATCCAACCTAAATTTACCCTGGCACAACTTAAGGCCATTTACCCTCATCCTGTCACCTGACACCAGTGAGAAGAGACCAATCCCGCTCTCACTGTAAGCACCTTACAGGTATTGGAAGAGAGCAGTAAGGTTTCCCCTCAGCCTCCTTTTCCCCAGACTGAACAGCCCCAGTTCCTTCAGTTGCACCTCATAAGGAACATTCTCCCCTTCACAAACCTTGTCGTCCTTCTTTGGACCTGCTTCAGCACCTCACTGTCCTTTCTGTACTGAGGTGCCCAAAACTGAGCACAGTACTCGAGGCAGGGCCTCACCAATGGCCGAGTACAGGGGACTACAGATTACTTCCCTAGGTCTGCTCACCACACCATTTCTGATACAAGCAAGGATGCCATTGGCCTTCTTGGCCACTTGGGCACACTGCTGGCTCATATTCAGTTGACAGTCCATCAGTACATCAAGGTCACTTTTCATCAGGCAGCTTTCTAGCCACTCTACTCCAAGCCTGTAGGGTTGCCTGAGGTTGTTGTGACCAAAATGCAGGACCTGACACTTGGCCCTATTGAAACTCATACAGTTAATCTTGGCCAATCCAGATCCTCTGTAGTGACTTTCTCCCCTCAGGCAGATCAATACTCCCTCCCATCTTGGTGTCCTCTACAAATTTACTGAGGGTGTACTCAATCACCTCATGAAGATTGTTAATAAAGATGTTAAATAGAAGCATCCCCAGTACCGAGCCCTGGGGTACATCACTCATGAACACCCGTCAGCTGGATATAACTCCATTAAAAAAAAGGATTGATGTATGGAAGAGCTTTAGGTTATTCAAGGGTTTGTTTGTTTCTTTCATCATCATCAGAAAATCTTTACTTCTTTCAAACACAAAATACATATTTATAAGGTCTCAAAAAATATTGTGTGGGGAAACACTAATTTGTGCTCACATCAGTACAATTAAAATATTGAAAATAAGTTTATAAAATTTATATAATATTTCACCCAATTAGATTTGGAGGAAGTCATTTAGTTGCATACTTGTAGTGTAACGTTTTCAAGATTATTGCTGGATAAAGTCTCCCTGGTGACAGTGACATGGACCCAAGGGAATGGCATGAAACTGCATCAGAGGGAGGTTTGGGTTGAGGGGTAAGAAAAAGTTATTCACTGTCAGACAGCTGGCATGGAACAGGCTCTGTAGGGCAGCGGTCACAGCCCCAAGCTGATGGAGTTCAAGAAGCATTTGGATAATGCTGTCAGTGGTAGGATTTGAATTTTGGATGGTTTTGAACTTGATGATCCTTTTAGATCCTTTCCTGATCATGACATTTTATATTTCTATCACTAGTTTGTTTAAGAATGTTGAAGGCTACTGTTCATTTCTATTGTTTTATTGAAACAAAACATTTCATTATTGCTCTGTTGTGGATAATATTGGTATATTCCAGTACATGGCAACGAAAAGAAGCAGGAACAATTATGAGTTGTAAACAACCACAATAAGTACTCTGTAATATGGAACCTGCAAAAATTCCTAACAGCTATTTACTTTTAATCACTTCTGGATAATAAAAAAACAATTTCTTAAACTTATGCAGTATTTATTCAGAATAAAAATTCTTTGTAGTAATGTACTACTTGCACATGCTTACTTTTCACTTATCAGTCACAGCAGAAATCAGGTAGGTATGTAATACAATACAATACAGAGAGGTGAACTAAGAAAAAACATTCACGTTCTATTAACAAGATATAATTACTTATCACAGCAAATGTGTTGAGGAAACCATTTGCACCCTTTGTCAGAGGGGAGAGTGAAAAGGAGGTGCTTGATAACAAAAAAAAGGACCATGATACAGAAATGCTTTAGTGTTAGAATATATTTAACCAAGAGGAAGTGTGAAATTGTGATTTTTGCGTACATACTGTGTTCGTGTCTAATCAGTCCCACAGCTTATTCTACAGGCCACTAGATCTGTTTTCAACTCATTTCTGGAAGCTTTTCACAAATGCTGGGCCTGACTCTACTCTCATTTACATAAGTAGACATAAAATATGTTTATTTAAAATTATAGTGCTGTAAGACACATCAAAACAAATGCTGTGCATATCATACAAAACACACTCCATTTTTGCATTTAGAAAAGCATGCTTTCTACAATTCTCTTTTTAATACTGTTTTATAATATGAAAAATATGCAATATCACTCTATTACAATAATCATTCATGGGAAATTGCATGCAGATGATTTGTTTTGTGCAAAGTTATCCTTGTAAATTAGAAAAATTTGGTGCTTTTTTGTAAATTACAGACACTATCTCATTGACATCAAAGGTAGCTCTCATGATCGCAGTGTTGCCAGTGGAAGGATACAGATATGTTAGGAATGGCAGGAAATTACTCTTTAGACAAAAGCAGTAGAAATGCAGGAAGTTCTGAGGCTGATGATAAATCTGATTCAAATGGGTCAGAAGGCAGAGGGCAGACCAATATAAACAAGATTCTGCTGCATGTCTGCTACAGACCGCCTGATCGAAAAGAAGATGCTGATGAGGCCTTCTTCAAGGAACTGAAGGAAGCCTCACATTCACTGGCCTAACATTGAACTTGAACCACCCTGATATCTCTTGGAAGGGCAGTACAGCAGAGGATAAGCAAACCAGGAGTTAACAGAAATGTATTAATAATAGCTTTTTCATGTAGTCCATTGAAGGTCATTTTCAAATGTATGAAGGACAAAAAAAATCATACAATCATAAAATCTTTTGAGTTAGAATGAACCCCTAAAGATCATCCAGTCCAACTACCCTACAACAAACTGGGACACCTGCAGCTAGGCACTGTATGCATACAAGTATGGGTCTCATCCATCAGGACCCCCAGGTCCTTCTCCGTAGGGGTACTCTCAAGAAGATCTTCCCCTTGTTGTATAAATACCTGGGATTGTCCCAACCCAAGTGCAGCATCCTGCACTTGGCCTTATTGAACCTCATTAGGTTTTCATGAGCCCACTTCTCCAGCCTGTCTGGGTGGCTTCCCTTCCTTCCAGTTTATTCACTGCACTGCTCAGCTTGGTATCATCTGCAAACTTGCTGAGGCTGAACTCAATGCTGTCTTGCTCCAATTTATAGGAGAGAGTGGAGGTTCTTTTTAATATCTGTATACCTGGCGTGAAATTAAGAAACAATGGTTCAAATGCTGGTCTGACCAGTTTATTATAAATCCTAATCAGGGAGATGGGGAAGGGAAGGACGGCGACTATTAGGAATTTGGGTGACGGGGAAGGGAAGGAGGGTGATAGAAAACATAGGAAATAAGCAAGAATTGCGTAAAGCAGGGATAGTCACCAGCAGAATCCATCAGAGTCCTGTTGCATGCTGTTTCGAAGGTCCAAGGCAAAAACACAGGGGGAAAAGCAGCAGCAGCGTGGCCAGCCTTGGGCAGCAAGCAGGTAGCAGTAAGAAGCTGCAGGGTATGTCCAGGAGGAAGCAGCAGGACTCAGATAGCAGGCCCAGGAGAGTCTGTCAGCATGCATTCTGACATCAGAGGCATTCTGTAGTAAGGAATCTGATGGCAGACACCTTTCAGGGGTGAGCATGGCCAGCCTTAGGCAGCAAGCAGGTAGAATGATGAAGTCGCAGAGCCAGGAGGGATAGGGCAAGTCGTGAGGCTTCTCATGTCAGAAACCTCTTCTTCATAAGGAATCTGTTGCCAGAAAACCTTTCTTCTTCTTTGTGAGGAATCTGAACAAGATCTGAGGTTCAGAAACCCTGAACCTCATGGTTGTAGGTCCCTTTTTTATTCTTCTTCTGCCATCATGGCACTCCTGGGCTCTTGGGTAAGAGTCACATTCAGCACCTCCTGAGATGGCCATCTTCCTCGAGATGAGCACACACAAAAGACTGCTTCCTGGCCATCAGTCTGCATCTTCTCTCTCTCTCTTGTGGTCCCTTGTCTGTGTCCCTCAGACAAAGGATTTCTCAATCCTTGCCCAGGACTTGCTTGGACATGTTCATCTGTGTCCCCAACAAGCTTTGAGAAAATGATGTAAAACAATAACTCTTTTGTATGCACTGTTGATCTTGTCACAATTGAGAAATATTTCATCCCTTATCACTATTGTTTGGGAGAAGCTAGGGCCAATGAACTGTTATAGGAATTTACTGTTTGTAAGTGGATGGTATGTAAGATGTTTGTTGAACACAATAAAGAGATCTATTCTGATGCTACAAGAAACTGAGTGAGCTCTCTAGCTTGACTGAGCACTGACAGTCCCAAGACCGACACCTGAGGAACACTGCTTGTGACTGGCTTCCTCTCTGACACAGAACCATTAATCACAACCCTTTGGCTACATCCAGACAACCAATTCCTAATCCATTGAACAGTCCATCCTTCAAATCCTCCAATTTAGAAAGAAGGATATGGTGAGGGACCATTTCAAAGGTTATACAGAGGCCCAGGTAGATGACATCCATCGCCTTTCCTCCATCCACTGAAGCTGTCACTCCATCACAGAAGGCCACTAGATTGGTCAGGCACAATCTGCCCCTGGTGAAGCCATGCTGGCTGTCTCATATCATCTCTTTGTCTCGTATGTGCCTTAACATAGCTTCTAGGAGGATCCGCTCCATGATCTTCCCAGGCACAGAGGTGAGGCTCACCGGCCTGTTGTTCCCGGGTCACCCTTTCTCCCTTTCTTAAAAATGGGAATAATGTTTCCCTTTCCAGTCACCGGGGACTTCACCAGACAGGCATGATTTTTCAAATATGATGGAAAGCGGCTTGGCAACCACATCAGACATCTCTTTCAGAACCCTAGGATGGATATCATCTGGTCCCATGGACTTATATATGTTCAGTTTCATGAGGAGGTCTTGGAATTGTTTCACTGTTCACAGTGGGACAGAAGCCACTCCCCACACCCTCCCCTAAAGGCTCAGGGTCCTGGCAGACACAGGAAGCCTGACCACCTGTGAAGAATGAAGCAAAGTACTCACTGAGTTTCTCAGATTTTCGATGTCTGAGGAAGCCAGCTTCCCATTATCTTTCATCAGGGGGAGAACACTCTCCTTGGCCTGTCTCCTCCTGCCTATGTACCTGCAGAACCCCTTCTTATTATCTTTCAAATCCCTCACCAAGTTCAGTTCATGTGCACTTTGGCTTTCCTAATCTTATCTCTGCACACATGGACAACAGCTTGTATTCCTTCCAGGCTACACAACCCTGATTCCACTTTCTGTACATTTCCCTCTTTTCCCCCAGTTTAAGCTGCAGGTTCTTGCACAGCCATGACTGTCACCTGCCTCCCTTGCTTGACAACTTCTTCTGGGGGTTTACCAGGTTTATTTGTATGACTCTGTATCACACTTCTCAATCTGATCTCATGGTTTTGTTATTAAGGAGAGAAGTATTGTCACCGGGTTTGAGATTAGTTTGTTAAAATAATGAAAAATAGTTTTTCAGCATTTTTTGATTTGTTAAAACTGTGCTGAATTTGATGAAATAAAACTTGAAGGGGAAAATGGTTTCAAAATACTAGGTTTTTTATTACTTTAAATTTTGATACTCAATGGATCAACAAGCTTTTATTTTATTAATCTTTTTTACACAATAATCAAGTGAAACCAAAACAGCTGGGATGTACTAAAACACATTTCAGTTAGCTCAAATCAGTTTTCCTCCTACAGTTTTCTTTTATTTAAAATGATTAATTTCTTATTGTAATTAATGTTTCTTATTGTAATTAATGGTAGGAAAATATTTTTTAAAATCACGAATATCATAGCACAAAAACAACTTATCAGCTCTGCTACTGTTTCTTTTATATATGCGTATATATGCATAAACTAAAATTCATAAAGACTGGTTGCAAAGGAATACAGGGACAGATAGTGTATTCCTAATTCTCAAAATAGATTTCTGTATTTTTAATCTTCCCTTATGTTAAGAGATGTTGATTATTCCTCAATGATTTCAGTACATTTTCTAATTATATCTCCTTAAAGACCATCTAACTGGTTCTTCTTTGTACCATTAGAAAAAATGATTCTATTTGCCTTCTGAAATATTTCCCAACAGTACATGCTCTACTGAGTGACATTTTGAGACATTTTGTTCAATATCTAATTCTCATTAGGTACAAAAAGATGGTATTTAAATCTTTGCACCCACAGAGTAAATCAAAGTGATGTTTCAATGTAATTCTTTCTCAGCATCAGTTGACAACTTAGTTAACAATTCTAGTCCCAACTTAATGAACTAGCTGTGCCATGGTATTTAGGAGGGATCTTTACCTTTTTCTGTCCTTCAGAACTCATCTCAGGCTTGACATTTCTATTTTAATGAGATATTCTACATTTCTGATTCTTGCTTTGAACCTAGGTCTCATAAACAATGGGAGATTTACTTTTTTCTTCATGGTAATTTCTCTTGTCGCTCCTCTCAGGGAGAGAGTTGTTTTTTGTTTTTTTTTTTATGATCAGTGATTATATAAAACATTTCTGTCTTATTTCTAATAGAATTAGGATACATTAAGAGAAAGTCCTAATGGGCATGATAGAAAAAAGCAGAAAAAACTGAGAGCAGTTAATGTAGTCAATTTCTGGAATCACTCCACTTCAAATGACTATACAAGGATTACTTATTTGTATGAAAAGCCAAGTAAATATATCGGTGGATGGGAAACAAAGACCACTGAAATAATCTTAAACTGCTGTATTAGTTGTGCCTCTTTTTGAAGACCATCCCTGGCCTTAACCTTTGCAATATTACCCATGAATTATTAAGTACAAATTTAAGAAGTATTTGAAAATTGTAAAACTATTCTACAAAGGGAAATAACTCCAAACTTCCTATGGCTCCCATGACAGTGCAATAACTCAATTGTGTACAACGCAAATGCACCAATACGAGAGCTATGTCCCTTATGTCGTGGAGTTTCAAAGCTGTTGAAGCAGTCTAGGACCCTATTTTTCATTGAACTTTGATACAATATTCTCCCAAACACAACTCCCAGTTCACTTCAAAGAAAGATTCAAGACACTTTTATAAAATCCTGGGAAATGACCAGTTTTGACCTTTAGTGCGAACTTTCAATTATTGGAGGTATATGCAGGTACTGAGATTTTGGATTCATAGATTCACCACGATTTATTTTAAACTACAAGAGAGAAGCATTAGAAGGTAGAATAACATTAACGAGACAGCTTGAAGAAAGAATACATACAAGAAGTTGACAATTGTTTCTGCCAGCACTGCGTGACCCTTATAAATTGTACTCTCATCTACTTTAATCATTTATAACTACTTACAGAATAAAAGTGTATCTTAAATATTCTCCCACATAATCAAGATACAGACAGAACCCAAGCAAAAATATTCAGTGACAATGAACATTTCACTGTCATAAGATCATTATTTCCTCCAAACATTCCTGTGAATCTAGACACACAGTATCTTAAAAAAAAATGTTCACAACATAAAAGCAGAAAATACTTGCTAAGAAATTCAGAGCAGACTTTCATTTTCCAGCTAATAGTCCTTATGTTCAATTAAGAAACATATTTAAGAAAAAAGAAGAAGGAAAAAGAAAAATGAATGTTTCATGACAGAGAAAATGAAAATGCAGGTGCTCAGTTCAATAATCAATTATGTCACTATTTTGTATGGCATTTTTAGGAGTGTTAAAAATTTCATTGCATAATGAGGTATGTTTGCCCATCTGACAGTCAAGTACCCACATAGCCCCTTGCTCACATATCCTCTCCTTGTAATGGAGGAGAAGATAGGAAAAAATAGTAAGAAAAATTGTGGGTCAAGATAAGAGCAGAAAGAACACTTAGTGATTGCTATTATAGGCAAAAGAGTATCAACTTGAGTAAATTAATCAGCAGTTAATATAACTACCAAGTATTGGGAAACAGAAACAAATTTAAAAGAGAGAGAGAGAGAGAGAGAGAGAGAGAGGAAGAGACATTTGCACATGTAGAGAAAATACATCCCTCATTCTTCTCCAGGTTCAGATCTAGTCCTTTGTTCCCTAACTCTCTCCTCATTTTTTTTTCATAATCTAACCATCTCAGAGGAAGACCTTTCTGGAAAGTATTTGACGAGAAGGGAGGATCTGTGATAGGGAAGATCTTACCTTTGGATCAGTGGGGTTCACCCTCCACCAAACTTCATAAACTCTTGGTAAAATCTTCCACAGTCCAGTTTTGTTGCGTCTTGGAGCACAGGAGACACAATGTGCTCCATGCCAACATGGTGTTGCACTCCATGGCCATCCCAAGCTGTCAGTGGCATAGATTTGGTTCAGTGCAAAAGGATCGTAGACTAAGTTATTTAGAAGATAATGGCTATGCTCTCCAACACCTAACAAAAACTATTGTCTTGCTTTTGTTATTTTGATATTGAGTAGACTGCTTGGATCTTTGTTTATCATGTGCTATTGTTTTCTTAATGTCTGTCATATGACATGCACACGTCACATAACACACACATCTACTCATCTAATACAAGAGATTCTGCTGTGATCCAATTGGCTGTAAAGCATTAGATTTGCCACTGCTCCATCCTAAAACAAACTGCTTCAGGAAAAGATGGACTGTGTTTGTGAGACAAACCAATAATGAATATTATTAAAGAATGAAGCCAATTATTTTATTAGAAATAACATTCCTTGTGACAAAAGCAGTGGTGATGATTATGCATATTGTAAATGATTCTTCAAAGAATATGACTTCTTTTAAGATTGTTTTAGATTTTGGCGTAATAATTGCTACACTCTGCAGAATTCAATAATACTTTTTGAATAGGGCATTTTTAAAAATATACCTCTGGGACTAGAAGCATTGGTTTTCTTAGCTTTATATTTTAAGTAATCTCTGATATATTTTCTGATTCCTTCAATTTCACCTTTCTTTCTTTGCATAGATTCTTCATACAAATCCAATGAATTACTTTCCATCACAGCGCTATAAAAAGGAGTTATGAGGCAAACAAAAATGTGTGAATATACATCAGTAAGGCAAAATATGGGACAAATAGTAAGAGCAAAAGTGAGCAGGAAAATTAAAGAAGAAAGAAGAAATGACAGAATACTAAGAAAAAAAATTATCTGGGTCTCAACTGTATGAACATTAAAGAAAGTGCAAATACTGTTGTAGGTCACTAATTATTTCCCATTATAATTTGTGCAAATACATTGAAAAGAAAAAACGACAATTACTTAAATGACTTACAGAATAGGATTTCTCACTTAAAATATCTGACACCATTTCAACATTGAATTGGATTAAATATAAATATGTGCCAAAAATAAACAGTTGCTGGAAAAAGGCTTAGAAAAGGCAAAATCAAAATATATGGGATGGTGAGGAACATGGAAACAGACATATGGATAGACATATGGTCCAATTTTAAATTGTATGCCACACATGGACCTTATTTCAGTCTCAGGTTCACTGAACCAAGGAGCTTGAACCAGCTGGCTACACTTAAGGGCATAGTCTTCTGTAATTCACTGAATACATCCTGCATTTATGTCTCAGGATACAGATATTCATGTGTTTTGCCTGCAGGCATGAAGGCCCTATTAACATTTTTGCCTCAGTTATACTCTGGTACAAATTTCCAGTCTGCCCTCCGCAAGATGGCTATATGACAGGTTTCACAAACAGTATGATGGCTACAAATGAATTTTAAAAGTACTGTAGACTAGTACTAAGGAAGGAAAGCCACCCCCCACAAATTCTGTGGCAATAATACACATTAGAAATTGGTGGAAAGAGTGACTCAGTAGTCTTTGCTGGATTTCTTAGCAGAGACTTCAACCCTTAACATAGGATTAAAATACAGGAAGAAAAATTACAGGCATTATTATCCTTATTGCATGGCTGCTTTCTCCTTCATTTAACTCATGATATTGGACTCAAACCTGTAATCTCTACCATCCACAAGGTAGTGCTTCATCACTGGTAAGATCCCACAACCTCAGTCAGTTCTACTGATGACACTTCTTCCCCCTTTAGGCATAGCTTTCCCAACTGCTTGAAACCAGCAATAGCTTTCACATTCTAAGCCATTGTGTGCTCCAAGGACATTATCTGGAAAAAAAAAAAAATAAAATAAAATCTTAAACCACTGACTAATTGAAGTCTTGACTAAATCTTCCCTGTCCAACAGTGGAAGCTGCTTCATGGGAACCCACTTCTGTGTGTGGAATCTGCTTTTACAAAAATTGAAACCTCTTTGTCCTGTTTCCAACACTCTCTTCATCTTCACATTAGAGTAGTTTTGTACTCTCAGCAACATTGCCATCAACCCCAAAACTTTGGTCTGTATGCTCATACTAGGCCAAAACCAGATTTCATCTTTTTCTTCAGTCAGCTTGTGAGCTCCTGGATATTGTCCATGATTTGTACATACTTACATGAGATTTTACACTGAAAAATAAAGAACAGACTTTAAGACAAATAGACTCTAAGCAGAATATCACCAATATGTGGAAATAACTCAAGGCTTCTAGTACTCTCAAAGACCCCAGGCAGAGCTAAGAAGGGCTCTTTGCACTTCTTTTCTTGTTAGGAGTTTTAATCACAGACAGAAGAACTCCAAGCTCAGCATCTCATGTTCTGAATACAAGAGTTGCAGTGATCTCTATTCAGTCCCACATAGATAAACTGCCAACATAGCAGATGTAGTCTCTCCCTCATGACAGCATCCATATGTTCTTCCTTGTCTCCTTTCTAATGTAAGAAATGCAGAACCATGCTTGCCAGCACACAGTTTCTGTCCAAAATATACTCTCACCCAAAAAGTCCTGTCAAGGTGGCTTGGAAAGGCATTCGAAGATCTTCCCCTTTTCCTTTTCCTTTTCCTTTTTCTTTTCCTTTTCCTTTTCCTTTCCTTCCCCTTCCCCTCCTCCCCCCCTCCCATCCCTCCTCCCCCCATCCTTTCCTTTTCTGCAAAGCTAATACTAAATACATAATTACCTTAATAATTTTTCCTCACAATTTAGATATGAGGATTCTATTGATGGCTACATGGGATATAAAGTATTTTATACCGATTTTTTAACAGAAATTTTCACATTTTTATTTCAAAGTGAACCTGAAAATCTATCAGTTTATGTGAGATTCTAGTTATAAAACTTAAAAATAGAAGTACTTTAGAAATGTCAAAGCACTTTCTTTCAACATTTTATATTTGAACTCTTGAATTGTTAATATTATAAAAAGTAGTTCACATTTCAACATTTTTTCTGTCCATTTTATCTCGGGGAACAGATCAGTTCTCAAAAGATAAAAAATTCACATGTAAACACAGTTACAAACAGATTATTCCTACACATACACAGTTGGGACTCAGGCTCTATAGTCACAGACTATTTAGAGAAGCTAGAGAAAGGTTTAGTGTTATCCATGTTCTTCTACTGAGAGTCCATACGGGAACATCATAAAGACAGATGTATAGCCATGTGAATGAAGTGTTAAAGTTCACCTTTAAAATAACAGTTTTTCTTTAAAAATGACAAAGATCTTCAGGTCCTCAGATATGTAAACAACACTTTCAACAGAGATCTGGTAAAAGTGAGAACACAAATTCAAAAACTTAAAGAAAGATGAAAAAGAAGATGGAACACCTCACTGTCTACTAAACTCACTGTCTACTTTCTCACTGAAATTACTAATGCATATTATTGAGTGGAAAAAAAAAAGGGGGAGACCCTGAAATGTTAATAGGAGACCATTATTATTATTGTGCGCAAGAACTTCTTTACAGTGAGGGTGACGGAGCACTGGAACAGGCTGCCCAGGGAGGTGGTGGAGTCACCTTCTCTGGAGATGTTCAAGACCTGCCTGGATGCCTACCTGTGCGACCTGCTGTAGGGAACCTGCTTTGGCAGGGGGGTTGGACTCGATGATCTCTGGAGGTCCCTTCCAACCCCTACAATTCTGTGATTCTGTGATTCTGTGATTATTATAAATTATCTGTTATAAGGAAAAAACTGACTGAATCATTGCAACTGGAATATTTATACAGAGACATATAAGTTATTTTGAAATGATGATAGGGCTGTACAGGAAAAATTACCTCGTAAATTAAAATGCCTTCAATTGGTGGAACTGTTGGCTTTCTTTCTTAGTTGTGACTGAATGGGAAAAATAGCACCTTATTATTGTGACAATCTATGTTCTTTCGTATACTAAGAAAGTTCAGGCAGATGGAGATGTTCATAAGTATATAAATTATATGGGGAAAAAGTGTTGGTGGTAATGGAGGATTTAAAATGCTTTGACATCTATTAGGACAAGTAGACATCAGAACAACATATGGAACAATTTATCAGAATTAATTATTCACTATTTTTAACTGAATAACCAAAACTTAAATGAAAACTTGTAGTAGCATATGCTTAAAGGCAAAATAATAAAATCCAGTGGTCACAATGGTGTGTAGTAAGCTGGGATCAAGAACAGAAAAACTCTGTCTACATACTGGAAATAAGAGAAAGACCAAGGAAAAGATTGATATATCCATCATTTTAATGGAAAATTACAGATAACCCCAAAAAGCCAAACTTCTGATGCCTTCTACATCAATATTCACAATAAACGTGAAGTGCTGATCTTACGCAATTAACAGTAGTGACAGCAATGAATTAGAAAGGAAAAGCTTAGATAGTATGCAGATGTGCTAAATGTATCAAACATGTGGCTGAATATATTGGCACCTCATAGTCACAGAAACAGCTGATGAAATCTTAAAAACTCTGAGGACAAGGCAAAAAGGTATGAGAACATAAGAAATGGGAACACATCATGCACTCTATTAATCAGTTGAAAAGAAGGAAATAATCTTTCAGGGAATAGTTTTTATTCAGAAATATTTTGGAAGGAAATCATCTTTGGGGGGGAATAATTTCTATTCAGAAATGTTTTCAAACAAGTAATCACATTTGTGTTTGTAATCATAGAAGAAAATAACACAGATTTGTTAGAAATATATCAAATTAGACAATTCTAAGTGAATTTATACCATATTCAGACAACAATCATTGGCAATTCACTATAAAATTCCAAATGTTATCAAAAAGTATTCTTTTGTGCTTTGTCCTACACTCATCATCATTTCCTTTCCTACATCATAATGGTCTGTAAGACAGTATAATTATATATATATTTTTAGTAATTTCAGAAGATAACAAGCCAGGAAATATTTTTATTATGTTAGAAGACAGTATTGAAGTTCAAAATGACCTTGGTGGATTAGAAAAAATAGTCTGAATACATGAAATAACAAATCAAATAAGTTATATAGCAAAAACTTATTTAGAAAGTCTTACAAATCAAACAAGCACAAAATGTTACTTGGTTTCAGAATTACGTGCATGCCCTGATATGTAATCACATAGCAAATTACAGTTCTGCTCTATCCAAAAACATTAAGGTCTTAACTGTCATGTCTTGAAAGACTCATTTGCAGAGAATCTAGAGGACAATAATGAGATTCTACCTGCAAACATTTATATCCACATTAGAGAATATCACTTTGAATAGATGTAGAGCAATGCATAGTCAATTATTAACAGACGCATCTGACCAAAAGAAGAACCTTATGCTGTAGAACAAATTGAATATACTACCCATGTATTTCCAAGTCAATGCTAATAGGAAATAAACTTGGTTAGTAGCATTATTAGTAGCAGTTTAATGCTTATGGGTATAATAGGTGTTTATAAAATAATCAGCTCTTTGGGGCCCCTTGTTTTGTTTTTTGTTTGTTTGTTTGTTTGTTTGTTTTTAATTGACAGTTAATCTGCAAAGTCAGAAAAGCAAGAAGGTTTTATGAAAGACTGAAGTCATCATGCAAGTAAGAATTTATATTCTTGTCCCTGAAAGAGATCATGTACTGCAGTTTCCCTTTCAATTAGTTAGCTGGACTCTTTAGCTTTGCCAAAACATACTGAAAAGTTACCTGCTCAATTATTAAACTCTCCCTCCCAATTCATTATATTTATGCTAATGGAAAACCAAAAAGAATTAATTATTATTACATTTCTAAATCTCATTATTGATGGTAACTGAAAGGGTCTCAGATCTGAACAGTGCATCACCTGTGGCTGAATACCTGGAAGATACTTAGAAAACATGTTGTTAGAAAACAATGCTGTTTTCTAACACATCTATCATTTCAGGTCTTACAAGATGAAAGCTCACCTCTTAGGAAGTTTTTCCCCCTACACATCTCTTTAATTCCTCTGAGTTCCAAGAATGTAGTTGTCTTTGAGACTTCTGTATCATCTTCATTGAGACTTCTGATGACAGAAACAGGCTTTGATATTCACAGAAAGCAAGACTTTTTAACCTTTGCATCCATAAAAATGTATGCTAAAAAAAAAAAAATAAAAAAATTCCGCACATAGCATTTTAAAACAGATTTAATATTGAAGCACTAATTCCATAAGAAAGAATTTCATTCTTCTTCTTATTTCAGCATGCCTGTAGGTCTCACGTATTGCTTAAACTTCCTGCTAAGAAGCGCGTAAGTCTTGTGCTGGCTTTGCACAGGAATAGATTTCCCTCTAGATGTCTGAAAGTAAATAATTTTAAATTAATTTCTGTTCCTAATTGTGATTCCTTTAAAACAAAATCTTTCTTAGTTTAAACATACTGGACTTCCTTCATGAATTTCCCTCAGATACAAGCAGTTTCACTGTAGCTGGAAAAGATGGGAAATCTAAAATTGTAGATAAATTAATAAAAAAAAAAAAAAAAGTTCTTATTTCTATGAAGTTCAGTGGATGTTTTCAATAACACAGGATTAAAAATACTAAAATCATAAAATGTTAGAACCATTTTAAATGCCAATTAGTATGAAACAGCCAGAAGAAAAAAAAAAGTTTTCACCTATACGTGAACAAGGCATATCTGCCATGGTCTTCATTTTAAGGATATTAGAAGATGGTGTTTCAATACTGTTACTCTAAATTATCTAAATAATAGGCTATCAGCCAACAACATAGGATAATATTTGTTTTATTGTTCCCCATATAAAATTTTTGCAGCCTGTTAATTGAACAGCATCAATGAAAGGCAGTGCTGAGCTATGAGTCCACATCTGTCTATCAGGCCTAGAACTTTCAGCTGAGCTGGAGAAATGGCCTTTGTGATGTCTTCCCAGAGTGACTGCTGCAGCTGCAGGATTAAATCCAATGTTTCCCCTTACCGCGTCTTTATTTTCACCAATGACCAAATTCAAAAGTGACTCATTTAGTCTGCTGGTATCATAATGTCACTCAGTCATGAGAAGGAAAAGAGTATGGAGGAAAAAAAAAAATGAGGGAGAAACACAAGTACAAAGTGAAATCAAGCTTGTGAGACCATGTGGCACTACTAAAGTTATCAATGTCAGACAGCAAAGGGACAATCTGGCATTTCCACAGGTAGTGTTCAAAAAACCCACAGTCATAAAAGCAGATGTCTGTGGGACAGCTTTGCTTGAGACAGGTTGAACCACAGGTATTGAAGGGTATTCCACATATCAGACAAGACTACATCTATTCAGACATATAACCCCCATAATACTCACAGTATACATTTAGGCAACCATTACCCATTCAGTTTGCTAAACTACTTCTACTACACCAGTTTACAAAACAGCATGGGCATAGTCACAATATCCCTTTTGCTCAAAACTTCTGACAGCTGGCACTAGCAGATGTTTGGGAAAGACCTCAATTATAAAGTAACCCTTCAGTGCATTTTTCCACCTTCTGTCAGCTACTCATTAGGTAGTATTTAGGTCATTGCTCTTAACTGCAATCATTGCGTCTTTTGTGAATTTGCCTTTTTGAAAATAATTCTGTTTTTTGTTCTACACAAAAAGCAGTGATAATATAATTCAAGTTTATGAGCAAGCCTTTTCTGATTGTTTTGAATAACTTACCATTCTCAGTAATAATTCAACAGTTCAATTTAAATAAATGAATCAATAATTAATTTGAGTTGTTGTTATTATTAGTTATTTACATATTGTGTTTACATTGAAGTTCTCATATGTTCTATACAAAAAGTTATATAAAATTGCTTTTTTAATAGCTGGGACTTGAATATTAAAACAGTTATATACAAGAAACCTGTATATATAATACCTGTAACAAATTTTGCAGTTTCTTTTCTCTAGATAAACAATAAAATATGCTGACCTACTTTCAGGTTGTAATTTTTGTTGTTGTTTTCTTTTTTTTTTTTTTTTATTTTTTTCTTTTTTTTTTTTTTTTTGAGGCACAAAAAATGCTGACTTACTAAAAGCTTTGTGCTATCTCAGTGGAACAGTCTTAACTTTTATTGATGTACAGCCAGCAAATGAAACAGCAATTACCATCTGCATGTGTTAGTACAGTGACAATCATGGCTTTGTAAAGTAACAAATGGAGATTTTAATTAGCCACTTACTGAAAAATAAATAATAATGATTAAAAAGATGAGAAAAAAAGCTTCCTTGTTTTGCAGCAAGCTGGGAACATGAATTACATCATTTCCTTTCTTCTCATTTTGGATCAGTACCTGAAAAATACTAGAACTAATAATGAAAGGAAACGTTTGCTATTTTGTTACCTATTGATATAGACAGTATAAGTTTCAAAAGATTAGTTTAGCTTTGTTTTCTCAGTTTTCCATAAAGTTTCTCATCTAAGCATTAGTAGTTATTTCTGCTATGATAGAGAAAAATAGTTAATAAACATTAACTTAAAATATCCATAGAACTCATTTGTGAATAAAATATTAATAGGAAGCATTCAAATTTGGTAAATAAATTGAGACCTATCCTGTGAAAAGTCAGAGGCTTAATCAGCCTTGTCTCTTGATACATGAATGAGTGTACAATACCCTGACAAGATATTGCAGATAGTTTTAATAGATTCTTACAGATTCAAGCTCTTCCATAAGAAAAATTAACCGGAGTGGAAAAAGAATAGGCAGAGGTTAGATTACAGAGGGAGGAAGAAGTGATTTGGATGTGTTGAAATAAAAAGGAATGCTGGTAATAGAAGGAAAAGGAAACAATACCAGAACCCCCTCAAACACAAAGGAAGTACTCATGCATTTGTGCTAATCATTCTAGTGGAGGAAGGCTAAGGAATTTAGCAAACACCTTCAGAAAGCACTGCTGAAGTGTATTGTTTTAATTTTTCAGAGTGAAAAATTTACTGCAAAAAATTCAAAGGGAATTTCACTTAAAAAAAAACCAAACAAACAAACAAAAAAAAACCTTCTTCTCTTTTACTTTTGATGAAAAAATCACAAGAGGCCTTACCTAGCTGTTCCACAAGTGGCTGAAACTGAGATGATTCTTAGCTAGGCTGCATTTTCACAGAGTACTTATAACTTCCTCTCTCCTTTACTCTGCTACAGGTGATAGCACAAAATTGTTTTAGCTGATACTGCTAGTTATAACTGAGTAATCAATTAAGACTGATAATATAAATGCAGTAGGTTGCAGAGAATACAAAGAACATCTCAAGTAAGTCTTACCTACACAGTAGGTCTTCTGTAGCAATAGGGTTCTTTTCTCTCAAATGTAGGCTAGGAAACAAGCTAGGAAATGTTCTTAAGTTTATGTTTAAGTAAATTGCATGAAATGATCTTTGTTATGAGCTGTATTAAGGCACATGCAGTTTGAGTAGTTGGTAGGGTCAGATAAAACTCCATTAGCGCTTCGTTGTAAGTGCACAGGAAACCTTGTAGTTCTGTTTCTGTCTGGTAATTCCCACTCTAATTTAATTAATACTATGCCCACATGATCTCTGCTGTAGTGTTAAAATGTCAGAAAATTCTTTCCCAAATAAAGTAACTGCAGTTTTCATCTAGCAGAACTGCTTCACATAGTTCTATGTCAGCTATTGTCCAAACAGTGTATGAGTTGTTCCGCCTTTTTCTTACTTGATCAGAATAATATTGAGGGTGGATATTTCAGCACTTTTTGCCTACACAGTTCTAGCAATCGCTAGTATGCAGTAATAGTTCTTTTTTTCTTCAAAATACAGTTCACAGGTTCTTCATCTATTTATTTTTTTTACCTAGAATTGCCTTGCAGTACAATCACAGAGACTCATTCTACTTTTCTCTCCTTTTATTATTTTTCTCAGTTGTGCTGCAAGAACAAAAGAGGAATGTGACATTTCTGATGTGATGAAAGTTTATTCCACCAAAAACCTTCTTCTAAATTACCGCTTAGTGCTATTTTCTCAGAATGCTTTGCAAAGAACTTTTGAAGAGTTATCTGAGAACTGAAGAGGCTTCATTGCCCATCTACACCACTGTTTCAATACACAGGAAAAATACAGCAAAATTTCTAGAACAGGGTGTTTTACCTGTTTGTCTGTTTGTTTGTTTTTACCAAGTGCAATATCTAACCTGTCCTTCCTTTATTTTTAGACTGCTTCATAGCCTTGGTCACCACTAGTTATTGACTGTTAAAGCAGGAACCCATTTGTTATTTATTTATTTATTTTAAATTCAGATCTGAAGAGCTAAATTGCACAGTGGCATGCTGTAGCAATACCAGTGCTTCAGTGTTTTAAAAGATTTCAAAATTTTTGATTACTCAAAAAACCACTGGCAAATTCTTATGAGCAATATGAATAATACCCATAGAGTTGGACCTTTACATTCTGGTTTCACTTTTTATCAACTATCTTTCACTAGAAAAGAAGCTATTATTTAACAGAACTTTTCTTCTGTGGCATCTTTACATTTGCCTGTGCATGTTTTAAAGTGAATTATTCTTTTGCATTATTGAGATTTAACTTAGTACCTGCTTGCAGCTATTTATTTTTAATAAAAGTTACAAAATTTCATTGGAAGTCTGATGTCTGAGATATCTGATGAAGATAAAAGAAGTACACCCCAAAAATTAAATTAGAAGAAAAAATATTTTAGCTATAGGCTGCCTGATCAAAAAAAGAACTACTTCCTTCTAATGGCTAGCTAAGCAGAGAATAGATGTGTCATCTAGGGGAATAAGTGTAACATTTTTGGCACTTAAATCATTTGAAAGTGCAATACAGACACAAAACTTTTGCACAAAGAGTGAATTAACTTTGACCTTTCTAAGAAAAAAATCTTCTAAAACTCAGTGATATAACATCTAACATCATAACAACTGAGGATGCCAGATTTTTTACTTAGCTAACTAGTGAGTCACATGGAACTAAACTGTTGTGTGACCTCTACACTATGGAATAAGAGGAAATAAATCAGATCCTCATATATGTTGTTATTTACCCATAAGATCACATTTGTGGTGATAAATATGATGGCAAGTACTGTACATTTACCTGCTGCATATAGCACAGATAAGGAAAAGACAAAAAAAAAAAAAAAAAAAAAAAAAAAAAAAAAAAAAAAAAGGTAAGGTGCCTCCTCCATATTATGTTTCTGGTTAAGAACTTGAATGAAATTTTTTTTAGAATCACAGAATGGCTTATGTTGGAAGGGGCTTCAAGGATCATTAAGCTCCAACCCCCCTGCCAGAGGCAGGGCTGACAATCATCAGGTCAAATATTAGATCAGAATGCACAGGGCCACATTCAGCCTGGCCTTATACACCACTAGGGACAGGGAATCCATTGTATCTCTGGGCAACCTATTCCAGCACCTCACCACTCTGTCAGTAAAAACCTTCCCCCTGTCATCTAGTCTAAATCTCCCCTCCTTTAGTTTAAAAACATTCCCTTTTGTCCTATCAATATTTACTCTTGTAAAAAGTTGACTTCCTTCCTCTTTATAAAATCCCTTTAAATCCTGGAAGGTTGTATTGAGGAAAAGAGAAGGCTGCAACCAGGCTGAACAAGCCAGTTCCTTCAGGTTATGCTCACAGGAGAGGTGCTCCAGCCCTTGGATGATCTTCATGGCACTCCTCTGGACCCTCTGCAAAAGCTCCACATTTTTCCTGTGCTGGGGCACCAGACTTGGATTCAGTACTCCAATTGGGGCCTCATGAGGACAGAGTAGACGGGGGCAATCAACTCCTTTGCCCTGCTGGCCACCTGTCTTCTGATGGAACCCAGGATACCATTGGCTTTCCGAGTTGCAAGAGCACACTGCTGGCTCATGTTCAGTATTTCATTAACCAGATGCTCTAAGTCTTCTCAGCAGGGCTACTCTCAAGGAGTTCTTCTCCCAGTTTGTATACTATCTGGGATTACCTCAACCCAAGCACAAAACCTTGCACTTTGCTTTTTTGAATCTCATTAGGCTTACAAGAGCTCACCTTTACAGTTTATCAAGGTCTCTCTGGAAGTCATCCCTTCTTTCTGATGTATCAACCGCACTGCTTCTCTTGGGGTCATCAGCAAACTTGTTGAGGATACACTCAATCCCACAATCGATGTTAATGATAAAGATGTTAAAGAATACTTAAAACTGTCAAACAAATATTTCTATGTTACTTACATAGTATATAGCATAGTATACATACAAAATCTAGTTCTTCACTCAGAAAATTATAACCATAGATACCTGAGGACTGCAAGTTAGAGATAAGTATTTTAAATCAAATCTAAAGTAATTGGAACCTTTCAATTTGATTACGTACACTTTTTTATTTCCTTTGATAGTTACCTTATGCAGTTAAGTTTTAAATATTGTAAAACAAAAGTTTTTGCATGCAAATTGGAAATGAGCTAGAAACAGAAAGAAAAAAAAAAATACAAACCACTCTGCAAAGTATGCAAGCAACCAAACAACAGCAAAAATAAACTCAATAACAAAACCAAATGTAAAAATCATGTGCCATTTTGCCCTCTACTACCTCTATCTCACTGCAGTTTTACTGATTTCATCTGACCTACTTATGGTACTTGTATACTGATTTTCATTACACTGAGAACATCAGGTCAAATTCACTGCTAGATCTTATTTTCTTTTCTGGTACACAAATGTTTAACCTACAATAAGACTTTGACTTGTGAAAAATACAAGTACGATATTTTCAAGGTGAATTAGAACACACAAATAGGCTGGCCAGTGCTGCACCCTGCCTCTGACGGGGTCAGGAACTGGAAGTATATCAGAGCACAGGAAATGTTCTGTTTAATCTGAGTTTTTAGCAATTTCAGCATGGGCTTCTCATGTACAAGAATTCATATCCACTTTTCTGTTTTTAACAGTCTTTCATAAGCCTTTTGTCTAGAATTTATCCTACTTCTTCAATAAATGATTCATATTTCAGACATCTGCAATATACTGTCCAATATGTTCCACATTTATAATTAAACAATATAGAAGTAATAAGTGAAAATATACGGTCTTCTACTTACTTTAAAACTTCAGCTGGGTGATTGATTTTGATGTATGTCAAAATAATGAATTCTTTTTGAACACTTCCACATGACCCATACTTACATAAAATAATATAGAATAACTAAGTTTGGAAACAACCTACTAAGATCATCAAATCCAACCATTGTGATGTCATGTTATATGCTGTGACATGTTGTAAGACATTATGATATGACATGATGTGGTGTGAAGAGTCATGACGTGTGATGCAACATTTTATGTTGCCATGTGTTGTGACATGTCATGATGTGTCATGGCATGTCCTGATGTGTCATGAACAGCCAATCATGTTAGCCTACCTTTCTCATAGTAGTATGTAGTATTGTTTCACAAGAGCATTTATTTTAAAATTTTCTATATATGTCTGTATTAAGACAAATTAAAAGCTATAATGATCTTTGATTGTGCATTTTGTATCTCATGGCTATCAATGTTGGGTAAACTGGACAAATAGGTGATTACAAATATTTTGTGGCAAATCAGTCCATGATACATAATGTGTGCAAAAATACTGAATTTGTGTCATACCTTTCCAGGTTGGCCATACTTCCATGAACAACATATCATGCTACCCTACCCTTTTCATAGTGGTATACGAGACGGGATTGTTTTATCCAGAACACTGATTTAAAATTTATATGTATATATAATATGTACATGTATGTGTATATATATCCATATAATATACATAACGGATGGTTTCATCAGACCTTTAGAGATCTCATGCTGCATAGCGGATTTCTGTCTACTCCCTAGCTTGTCTTCCCTGCCCTAAACTTGCATCTCCTCTAGTAAAGAAAGGGGAACACAGACCTCTCCAATCATGAAAATCTTACAATGCCACTCTATTTAAATGTATATATCTGCAGCAGGCATCCCCTTCTTTGTTGCAAAAATATTTGCACATCTTCACTTATCTCCCTGAACATAGCAGAGAACTTATACATTCCTCCAACTTGCTCTGTAGAAACTTTAAAATCTCTATCTCACTAAAATTGTGAGAGTGAATCTACTGGAGCTGCTCAGTCTGCTGTAAACAGGTTGCTGTTTTCTCTCTGTGCTAGTCTATGACAAAATATTTGACATCTCAGCAAGGAGTTCATCATTGTCTCACAGCAAAATCTTGATATGAAAGATTCATGCAATTTCTCTCAACAACAGTAAATGGTGATGGTGACCTTTTCTGTCTTATGATGTCTCACCTTTCTTAGACATATACAGTCAGTTTAACAGCTGAGAAAGATTTGTCTAAATTTTTTATCTAGTGATAGAAGCATGTGTTAAGTGCTAGGATTTTCATGTGCATGAAATAAGATTTTCTTCATTTTCTCCTCCTTTTTTTTTTTCTACCTTTATAGTGCACACACATCAAACAGATAATAACACTCTGTTAAACAAATAATAATGATATACACATTCAGTAATTCTTGTCCTTTGATCTGCTACCTGAGCATGTGCACAGAAATTAATATACTTACAGTACTATCAATTCATTTCATAAGAATACAGAAAGGAATGCCATGGAAGAGTGCATACTCAGTATGTCAAGTATCTGTGATGAGTTTAAAATTGAATGGAATGCAAATTATATTGATATCCCCCTATGAAGAATTTTACCAGTCAACACAACCCCAGCAGGATGCATTAGTGTTCATGAATGTACAGGTTTCTAAAGTTTTCAAAGTTCTTTAAAGTTTGTGTTTTGCTTATTATTGACTAAAGATAATCTGAAGGCAATGGACTACAGTGTTGAGGAGTGCTTTGAGGATGCTGTTACATTCTCTTGGACTATGCCATCTTTTGTGTCTGCCAAGACCAGCATATTTTTAGAAAAGTAACATGTTTTTCTTTCTGTTGGGCCTTGAGAAAATAAAAAATATAAATTTCTTGACTTGAACAACTAAAAATTCTTTCCATTTCCCTTGATACTTGTTGCTATTTTTATTTTAACTGATAGTTCATTCAGTGATATACTAGTGACAGAACTAACATCATACAAATCTTTGATTTAGGTGTCTTTGGACAAGTTTCAGTGCTGGAATAAAACAGACTGAATGCAAACTGATATTTCATTAAGTTATCAATAAAATTCTTCCCTTATTGTCAAATAAAGTTATGGTAGCCTTTATGATATGAATGTGGAATTGCCATTTTACAACAGTATTGGATGCGACAGAAAGTATAAAAGACAGAACTTCCTCTATTTCCAGAGGCGATCTAAAAAGCACCATTACAGGAAAAGATTTCAAGATAGATGAAAAGGTTTCCACAGAAGATCTACACCTTTGTCAGGAGTTTCTGAAGCATGAATGGTTTCAAAGTACCATAACCATTTAAATAACCCTATTATGGGTTGAGTTTGCATATGCAAAAGAAAATGTTGCACAGTATGATTATTCTTTTCTATCATATTTAATGTTTTGGTTTTGATATAGCAAGATTTCTTTTGTACCATTAAACAATTGCAAGATGAGTCTTTAGAATTTTAACAGCATTGCATTTTATCAGTGTTCTAACATGAACTTTGTGCTAAAAGGATATGGAAAATTAAGATTCTCGAATGCTATCATAGCCATAGGATAATTATGCTTTGATTTCCCTCATTTTCATTTTTCACATGAAGGATTTTAGACACTCAGCATACATAGACATTTTTACACACTATTTTAAAAAGACTCTGATTTTGTACAAAGATGAGATTTTTCATCTAAATCTAATCCCCTATACACGCTAATCACCAGCAAGGTTAATCACAAGCCTGCAATTAAACCAGACAGTCACAATCATAACTTTCAAATTATTAGTATGAGGAAATAGCTTTTGGATACTTATAAATTGACTTCTGTGAAAGACACATTTTTGATTGATATTTTTTTTTGTTATACTCATGCTTACACAGCACTGCAATGCTCTTTATGAAGCATTATCCTTGCTGATGGGTAGTGTAGACCAGAAATGATCAAAGCCATTTCTTGTTCTGATAACAATCTGATCATGGCAATAGGAAGCTTAGGAAAAGTTCAGCATATGACTATTTGCATCTTCTAACCAACTTAAAGACTTTTGTCTATGAACAAAACATCAATAAATAAATTAAACTGTTGTTACCGGGAGACTGCTTTTCAATAAGGCTTCTTGGTCTCATTTCAAAGACCTTCTGTTACGTTATGCCAGAAAATGACATCCAATTACATTTACTTAATGATAGACACATTCAACTATTTTGGCTCAGTCATTAGACACTGTGACCAATAGCTCTCAATTCTGTAATGAGAATTAAAGAGAAAAGGTGTCAATACATGAAGTACCAGTGGCTGGAAGAAGAACACAGCAAATGTGATGACAATGCTTTCTTTGAAATGAAGAAAATTGATTCACTGCTTGAAGACCAAGAAAACATCTAGCACAGTAAATACTCAATAAATTCCTGGCTTTGTTTATCCTACAACAATTTTTTAGAACATATTGAAAATTGGCTTGGAAAACTTGTCTCTAAGAGATTTTTTGAACTTAATATGTACACATGAAAATCAAACTTTAAATTAATAACTGAATAGCAAATTTACACACTTTGGGTTTTTTTTTTTCATTTAAAATTATAAATTATATAAAATTATAAATTCATATAAATTATATAAAATTATATGCGTATCATCTGTAAAGAATGGAAATGAAAATTATTCTGATGCAGATAAAGATATATGAAAGATGGTACAAACCTTCAACACTAATATTAAATAATATAGTGCTAATAGTGAAGTGAAATATATAAACTGGACAGTAATTAGCCATAGCACAAATATTAAATATTAGCAGGTTAACTATTCTGCTTGAAATATTTCATTTGTGAAACTCACATTTTTCTGTTGCACTCACTGCATGAAAAGACTTTAGAGAGCAGTCAGGAAAGTGTAGAAATAAAATACATGAAGTGTATCACTCTGACAACAAGCTAGTAGAAGTATTTGAATTGTTAAATAGATTTTTTCCCCTGCATTATTATTTGTCCATTTTCTGAGAGCAGGCTATTCTCCAGTACATTGTAGGCCTTTTTACTTGCACATACCATTAAATATTACAATGCAGAGGAATAATTTTTGCTGTTCTGAATATAGTAATGCTCTGGAATTGTTGACCTGTGACTATAAACTGATTTCATAGAAGTAAGGTTTGCTTTATGTTGTTTGAACAAAAGAATCTGACTTGAGAAACAACAGTTTTTTATTCCTGTTCATGTAATGGAAATATTTGGATTCAAAATCTATGGGTAAAGAGAGGAGTCAAAAACCCAAATTGCATACTTGGCACTAGCTACTTACCTTTGGAATAGCTTATTAATATGTAAATAAACATCTGCAGTTTTCCAGTGATACTGCTGTTGTTAGAGGAGAGATACAGATAAAAGTTTTCAATACTTCTTATTCTGTTGAAAAACTACTCACATTGTGATCTCATGAATGTAAAAGTGGTAGGACTGAACCTACAAGATTCATTACATCTTTAGTAGAAGCTTCCTAGTAGCAAGTCCTTTGATCATTACTGATCTCTGTGTAGTATTGCAGTCTTCAGAAATGATAAACGTTTACAACAAAAAGATTGCTTAAATCTCATGCATGATCAAATTGAAATTGATTAACTTTCAAAAATGAAAGCTAATTCATATTGAACACCTCATATAAAGTATGCCATTCAATTTATTTTCGTTTCTTTGTTCAAAATAAATCTCCCTTGATGATCAAATTCACTTTTGACATGGATTCTTTTCAAATGTACAGTCACAATAGCAAATTCATCTACCAATCTGTCAGTCTTATTTGATTATAAACTTCATCCAAAGCCAAATTTGTTCAGACAGGTATTAATCAGATTCATTTAGACAGAACTTAGATCTATTGCTGACTTCAGTGTACATCCCAGTGTTACTGCAAAAATTCTACATTGTTCAAACTTATCTGTTATTATGTACACTGTTCCTTCTCTGCATGATCCTTTAAGAAATTTTTTATTTCAGTAGGAGTTAGTCATTCTTGACAATAGCCAATCAAAACCTTCTTCAGTGTTCAAAATTAGGTAAAACAGTGCTTAATACAATAGAGGTAATAATTATATTATACATTATATATATATAATATACATATTATATTGCTGAGTATATACCAAATGAAAATTTGCTTTTATTATTGATATGAATTACTGTTTTTCTGCAAGAAAAGTATTTTATTTTTCATCACTGCTACCTCTAAACAAGGTGCATTTTGTAAAATGTCCAGTATTTTATAGTTAATGCCAAGAACCATAGCAAACAATCACCTTGGAAAAAGTACAAACAGGCTTTGCAAAAATAGGAATGTCATACAGAACATCAAATCATGCTCTTTGAAGCCATCTGCCAGAAGGGTGCAGTGAGGAGCTTAGTCTGGTGAGGATTATTGCTAAAGTGGGTTCCAGTAAACATTTTTCATCATCCATTACCAAAGGGATCTACCAAGAGGAAAGTGCCACAGGAAAAGAAAGAAGTCCTAAAGTGAAAAAATAGTGGGTAAAAACTGCAGAACAAACAATCGGAATATAGAGAAGGGCAGAAACTAGTTTATCTTTTTCAAGTGCTATTCAGTACACTCTTAAGGGATCTGGAAAGGACATGTGCCGCACAATGTCCAAACTTGCAAGCACAGCATGCATCCAACAAGAAAGGCAGAAGGGCTTTATTATGTTGGCATACCAATAGAATAAACTGCAGATGGAATCCATGTAGGTAAACATAAAATTATGCATACAGAAAAAAAAAAAAACAAATCAACACTAAAAACACTCTTATTCACACTCCAGTGTTGCAGACTCATTAGATCATAATCACAGTTATTATATCTTAATACTGTAATTAATTGTCACATGAAAGCAATATCTTACTTGATCTCAGGAGTCAAATAGCACAGCAAACATTAGAAACTAATAGAAAACAAAATGGAGAATACTGTTAGAATGATCACATGAATCCATTTTCCACTTATATTTGGAGAATGGTATACAATTTTGATCCTTCCAGTTTCAAAAGATATACAGTAGAAAATCAAGAGAAGAGTAAAAATGTAACTAAGGATATGATCTTTTTCAATGTAACAAAAATCAGAATAGCTGAGGGCTCTTTCTTTTATAATTAAGAGTAATGGTACAAGAGAGAACTGTTAAATCCTAGGTGATCTTAAATTCTTGTCATGAGGAACTTGTTTAAAAACTCAGACATAAGCGAAACTAACAGGCAGGAAGGTTAAAATAAAAATAGAGTTATTTCTGAAGAGTTGGGGCTGTGGAAATTCGAAGGTTTAATTTGACTCTGAAATTGGTAGACGAATTTGTACTGATTAATCCTTATGGGACTAAATACAAAGACGATGTCACTGAATCACAAATTTTTGAAGGCCAAAAGAGTGTTCTGGAGAAGTATTGAAATACACCTGCTTTATTCATATGTTTTTCATTGCTGCCTAACAGATATTATTACATAGAAACACCACTCAGATTGCTGTTTCCATGTTAAAATCTTCACCATGAGAGAGAAAAGTGTATGTGTTCAGAAAAGTAAGAACAGCTAATTAAATTGGGAACACCTTTTCTTTGTTGTATGATAATTTTCTTCTTTTTCAGTCTCTAATAACATGCAATAACATTACAAACACATTCACTGATATTTTATAAACAGAAACTCTAATTGCTGTACATTTCCATTTTCTGTAAACAGCATTTATACAATATAAGTATACTGTATTGAAATTATGCACTCTGTTATGGATATACACATAGAGAGGAGATGCAGTTTAGTATGGCCATTTAATCTTCAGGTTTGACTTTGCCACATTTGTCTCTTCCCATTCATAAGATTTAAACCTGGACTAACATCAATAAGCTAATTTCTGAAATAAAACAAGGGAATAAAATCACTATGTTTTACATAAATTCAGATGTTATAACAGAATTGTTTTCCTTTTTAACTTTACATTCCGTGAAGAGGTGCTAGTTGTAGTGATTCATCATACTGAGGTAAAAACAAATGAAATAGATGCACAGATTATCAGTCTGTTTACACAGCTGGATATTTCTGGAGGATAGAAGAATTTTTCTGGAAAAAAAAGTAGAATATCTCTGGAGTGGATAAATTCATTTGACATACACTTTCAATCTACATTTCTTTTAAAAATGATTTTGTTTCAAGTCTGCTTAAAGAGTGATGCAATATATATAAATAAAGAAATAAATAGATGATAACTAGAAATAAACATTTAATGCTTTTAATCCTCTCACCGTTATTCTTTAATCATACAAATATATCAAATTTTTACCTCCATCTTCTATTCAGTATACAGTGCCTTATAGCAACTAGTAGAATGGCATAACCTGTAGAGGATAAATAATGCATAATAACTACAAGTATCTAACATTATTATCTAACATTAACGTCACATGCATTTCTCTGCTTTTGTCTGTAAACCCTACAATAACTCCATCTGCATTCTTCCACTTTCTCTTATTGTTTTAATGATGCTGGAGACTGCCATCTGTCTTGTCTGACAATTTTAGTTTCAAAAAGCTCTTTCAGAAACAGTTGCAATATTCACGTGACAAGACTTCACTTAGACTGGAGTTTGTCTACTGAGGATGCAGCACATTTGTAGTGTCAGCATTCAACTTCATCTGACTCCTTCATATAAGAGGTTCTAATTGAGCACATTTTCTATCATAACCCTAGGTCACCTGTTAAGAGATTGGAAAATCGCTCTCAGCATCAGTTTAATAACTCCAGAAAGTGAGGGGGAAAAAAAATTAAACAATAAAGTTTATGACAAGTGACACCATTTTCTTTCCAAAGTAGGTAGCAGATCTGAAAGAGATTCACATCTTTAAACATTAAAAACAACAAAAACAAAAACCATATGAAACCTCAACACTGAGTTGATTTCCTGGAAATGGATATTAAACCAAAGTAGAACAGCTTCTGGCTGTATGATGGATTTATAAGACCTGTGCTCCACAATTAAAAATTGAGTTCAAAATGTATATGGAGTGGTTTTGTGTGTTGACACTGGCTCACAGCTAATCCCCCAAATGCTTCCTTGCTCAACCTGAATTGGGATAGGAGAGAAAATCAGAACAGTAAAAGGGAGAAAAACTCATGAGTCAAGATAAAGTTGCAAAGCTGCATATCAAACAAAGGAAACTAAGGCATTTGCTCACTGGTCCCTACTTATCAGCAGACAAATGCTTAGCCACTTGCTGGAAAGCAGGGCCTTAGACTGTGTGGCAGTTATTTGGGAAGACAAACTATAATCCAAAATGTCCTCCCTTCGTCCTTTTTTTCACAGGCTTTTAAAGCTGAGCATGAAATCACATGGTATGGAATATCCTTTTGGACACTTGGGGTCAGCTATACTATGTTCCATCCCAGTGTCTCTCATACAGCCTAGGTGATGGTGGAACAGCATGTAGAAACAATCAGGCCCTGTTGCTGTGCAAGCACTGCACTGCAACAGGTGTAACATTCATATGTTAACAGCCATTGGTGTGTTTTAGACACAAATGCAAAACACAGCAGCAAACAGTCTGCTATGAAGAAAATTAACCCCCTCCTAGACAAACCCAGTACAATCTCAATCCCTTATTCGATACCATTTATGTTCTGCTCAGGTTCAACAGTGCTCAGTGCATTCTCATTAATCACCACCCCACTCTCTCCTTTGAGAGTACACAGATATCATTCCTTGAGCCCTTTGTGTACAATGTCCATAAAAAGTTCATTAAGTCCATTTAGTCCATTTCTTAGGATCTGTTTTGTCTTCTCTGGTGGACACACAGGAGAGGAAAGGCAATGCATTGTGTTATTAGGCAATTAAATCAGCTCAGGCTGGGCCACTGCAGCACTTGCTGACTTTGTGCAAGGCTTGTCCCCTGATGGTTAAGGTGGTTTCTGCTGTAGTATTTCCTGTGAGATGCAGCTGGTTCCAAAAATTTAAGTGTATAGCCATTACAAATGGATATATAACTTCTTTTTAAGTGGCCTCATTTTATGTTGTTGTTATTTCCAGTACTCATAAATGTTTTATTCTATTGTACTATCTCACTAAACATAACATTGATTTCCCTCTTAAATACATTGTTTTTATTTGTTTGCTTATATAACTGGAAAGGATAGGTTTACCAGTATGTTCTAACACTGATTTAGCACCGTTTTACTTCAAAAGTTCATTTTTGACAGTTTGTGCATTTAAAACAAGTACACAGTTTTAAAAATAAGCAAATATATTCATTTCTGCAGAAAAAGCCCTCCAACATGCTTTGAAATTATATGTGAACAGTCAGTGCAAACTATTTACATTTCTGTTATTGTATTACAGTGTCCGTGTTCTTTACGTTAGCATCCAGCTGCATTGCTGTTGTAATTTGATACTCGGCACCAAAATTCCTCAGGTGTTCTTCCTTCAATATATTTCTCTTTGTTGCCTTGTGATAACAAAGAGAATTCTTTTACGTGATTCCCCCTTCTTCCAGTAAACTTGAGTTAGTAGGTGTCAGACACTGGAATAAATTTACATTGCATTTATACAGTCTATCATCTTATTCAAGGTCACTGAGGTATGAAGAAAAATCGTATTATGTTATGTGTTTCCTTACTTTAGGCAGTTATCATTAAAACTAAGAGTATCCTTCTATCTGCTTCCAGAGGGCAAGATAAACATAAATGTGCTTAAAAAAAAAAAAAAAAAAAATTGATGAAGAGTTGACAAGAGTTTAGACTTAGGTCTTTGGTTCCTATTCACTTCAACACATTTTGCTGCTGGTCGCAATAACCCTTTAGGAAGAGAAAAGCAGATATGATTAAAATGTCCATTATTGGATTTTATGAAGACATGGTAATGGCAGCAATTTCCATGAAATTTTCATAAAATACCTCAGCACTTATTGAACATCTAAGTAACTCTTTACCATAACTTTTAATCCACCTTGTCTAATTGTACATATTCCTATTAAGAAATGTTCTTAACAGCTCTTACAAAAAGAAGGATGTTATAGAAGTAAATGCTAGGAACCATGCAATATCCTTATGAAAACAGTATATTCTGCTATACAATATGTACATGTACATGCAGATGTGTGCTTTTAGATACCATATTTGCAAAAAGAAACTTGACAATTTTCAGAGAATTAAATAAAGTATAAAGGAAAAAAAAAAACACAAAAAAAAAAGGTACGACATGCTAAAATTGATCTAATTATCTTGTTTGAACTAAAAAACACAAAATATAGCTTTTTAATTCTGGTTAAAGTAATTTTATATAGATATTTTCCATTGGTTATTATTGTAAATTTCTGATGCATACTGAAAAAATAAAAATCTTATTATTTATGTATTTTTAAAAAGGGTATTTCAATACGTGTCACATCCAGTTTAGAAATTGCACTATTGCCATGGTTTTTATTAAGTACCTTGTCATAGTTTCAGATGAGATGGAATTGTTTTCTTCAGTGTGTCTGATATGATGGTATGTTTTAGTTCTAGTAGAAAAACAATGCTGGTATCACACTGATATTTAGAGTTGCTGCTAAGCAGTGTGGTACAAAGCCAAAGCCATACACAGAAAAGGTCCCAATGAGCTGGGAGGAAACAGAATGAGGACAGCTGACTTCAACTGGCCAAAGAGATATTCCATTCCATATGACATAAAACAGAAGGAATTTTGAAGGATGGGGAAAATCCTCTGTCTCTTTGGCTGCTTGAAGGCCTCTCTGGACACCAGCTGGAGAGTGGTAAGCAATTTTTGTGCATTACTTGCTATATACCTTTATAGACGTATATACATTGTCATACCTATTATTCTTTTCATTTTTTCTTAGTAAATTCTTCAATCTCAACCCATGAGTTCTATGAGTTCTACCTTGGTTTTTTTTTGTTTGGTTGGTTGGGTTTTTTGTTTGTTTGTTTGTTTTTTTCCAATTTTCTCCCCCATCCCACTGGAAGAGAAAGAATGAGTGAACAACTTAGAGAGCAGATCTTTCTAAAAGCTATGCAAAGGCACATAGAAGACAGGAGGTGGCACAGGAGAACCAGTATGGCTTCACCAAGGGCAAAAAAAGGAAGAGGGTACATTTAGACTAGATATTAGAAAGAAATTATTTACTGTAAGGAAGTAAGACACTCGAACAGGGTATCCAGAGAGGCTGTGAATGCCCCTTCACTGGAGGTGTTCAAGACCAGGCTGGACAACACTGAGCAACTTGGTCTAGTGAGATATGTCCCTACCTGTAACAGGTAGTTGGAACCAGATGATCTTAAAGGTCCCTTCCAACCTACAAAAAGAACTGACCTGTCATAACACTGAAACAAAAGGCAGTGCAGAGCAATAGCTCAGCAATTTAAATGTTGAATTAATATGTTCATGCATTGGTTCAGGCTTTCTTCAAATGCAATAAACTGCAGACTTTTCATTGACTATTGTAGGAACTAAATAAGAATTTCCAAGGGCATAAGCTATTAAATGTAACGTGTATTATTGTATTATTAATGTGTTTATGTCTCCCTTACTATATTTATTATAAACACATTAATGAAAGTGCCACGAATATCAGGACTGATTTATAAGAATGGGTACTGTTTACAGCCAGATTAGTCTGTAGTAGAAATATTTTACTTAACTAAACTATGAGCGTTTGCAATTTATTAAGACAGTTGTCTCATTTCAAGGAACAGTCTGTTTTAAGAAAATCAATGGTGTACAGGTTTGCAGTGTTTTCTTCTGAACACCACTGCTGAGGGGGAAAGGATGTTCAAATTTTATCAGGAATCTGTTTTTATAGTAGGAATTTACCAAATAATACAAATGCGCACACAATTTATGGTATAATCCAATTAGAGATAATGAAATGAAACTTAAGAATATGCAAATAAATTATGTAGATTTCAAATCACTCTTTCTGTAGTCAGTGCCTTCTCTTCACATTCTGTATAGGGAATCCCAATCTTCTATGTATACGGGGAATGTCTTAGGACTTCATACATTCCTGAGAGCACCTTGAAAAGCATATTCACTGGAGGCTTTTCATAAAAGTTACAAGAATTATTGTGTACTTTATACCATTTATTCCTCCATCCAGAGCTATCTTAGCTTATAATGGTTAGATATAGTCATATCCATCCACGATAAATAAATATTTAAGATCTTGTTTCCATTTTTGTTCCATATTCTTAATGCTACGTCAACAGAATTTGAGCATAAGCCTATCTACTGTAATTTACCAGTACAAAGTATACATATATATATACAATCTCTTTACATATGCATGTACACATATACACAAAATAATTCACATATATCTACTTTTACATAGATCTATTAAAAAAATTACTATCCATTAGAGAATAATATCAGATGAAATGAGAGCTAAAAGGTGCAGGAATGCATTACTATTGTATACCTAAATAAACACAAACGTTGAAGTTAAAGAGGTTGAAAGAAAAACAAAATAAACCTGTATCTAAAATTGCACATCTGAGGGCATCAAATTCCTACATTTATCTTCTCCATGTTTTAGTTTATATTTTATCCACAGTGGGATGAAATTGTTGATTCGTTTTTTATGGCGATTTAATGAGCCCCACCATGACCTCGTTCATCATCACATCAGAAACAAAAGTATTTACCCTTGTATAATTTGACTTTAAGATATGCTCTCATCCTAAAAAAAAAAACCTTCTTTTATCCCAAGTAAATATCGTCTGAATAGTTACGTTTGCAAGGTTACATTTGCTTTCTTACAAAAAAAAATTGGTGAAGTCATCTTGCTTTATTCTGATATTTCTTATGAGATAAAATTTCAGTTGCCAGACAGTGTTAAATCAGCATGAAGCACAAAGAAAAAGCCTGATAACAAAAGAAGCATATAAAAGAGAGGGACATAGTATGTCCTTTTGCCTTCCCTCTACATGTCCCAAATCAGCTGAAGAGATGAAAAAGAATTTGGCTGTGGTTATGTTCTCGGTAAACTCCCTTTTTGTGATGATGAAATCACACTTTGCAGTATCTTTCCTTATTTATAGTAGACATACAGTTAATTTGATGTAGCCTGTAGCTATTGGTGAAGAAATCACACCATAGATGACACAGCATATAACTCTGTTTGCATTTTGATGTAACATAGTATTCTGGCATTGCTGTCTGCACTCAGTGGAAAACTCCTTTCCCCCCTTCTTTCCTTCCTCTTTCAAGAGACAAGGAGAATGTATAAAAACTATACTTCTGACAATAGGAATGCAGCAGATGGGGCCAAACATACCTCAGGAGTGTTTTTATGAATCGTCTGTATTTGAAAATAGACCATGAAACATTCTACAAAAATCAATAGATCCCAAGCATCAGTTGCAATTTTAAAGAGACAGGTTTCTATCCAAACCAATTCAGTTTCAATTTGTCCCAGAAGCACAGTTTTTCTGCAGAAAATATAAGCAAAAAATATTTATGTTGAAAGTTGTTAAACTTAAATTAATGTTAAAAAGTGCATGTATTACTTAAACAAGACCACAAAAACTTTTTTGAGTAAGATTACAATATTTACTTATGCATAAACTGTACTTAGAGCACTTCCAACATGTACTGTATACATGCCTAACCTTTTTTATTATACTCTTACAACTTTGTTAAGTAAAATAGGTAAGCTTCAATGATCAATACTTAAACTAATTTAACTTGATCACTTGTCATGGTCTACTCAGGAGTCCATTGTAATGAATTCATCATAAAAGGTGCTTGCCATGTCATGATTGTCAGAAGTGAGCAACTAAATATTAGACTTCTTAATGTATAATAAAGAAGCAACATAATGTTGAAAATCCATACTATTTTTTAAAAGATACAAAGGAAAAACTTCTGCAATGCAGAAATTTTTAAGGACTTAGGTCAAACTTTATGCGTTAAGGTTAGTAACTATTTTTAAATTCCTTTTTTAACAAGGAGTTAGTTATCTGCAAAAATTCTATATATAAGCACGAATTCTTTATGCTCCAGAAAATCCTATTGACTATCAACAATCTCAGAATCATAGGGGTTGGAAGGGACATCTGGAGGCCACCTAATTCAATCCCCTGCTAAATCAGATTCCCCACAGCAGGTTGTACATGTACACATTCAGGCAGATTTTGAATATCTCCAGAGAAGAAGACTCCACAACCTCTCTGGGCAGCCTGTTCCAGTGCTCTGTCAGTCTCACAGTAAAGTTCTTCCATATGTTCAGAAGATACTTCCTATTTTCCAGTTTGTGCCCCTTGACCCTTGTTCTATTGGTAGGCACCATTGAGAAGAGCCAGGCCCATCCACTTGATTCCCACTCATGAGACATTTATAAACAGTTAAGGAATCCCCATTCAGTTTTCTTGTATCTATAGTCCTAATTTAAAAATGTCTTCAGAGATTCACTTATTTTGATTCCACTTTAGGAATGCAGCTGTGCAAACCACAGAGCAGAAGAGCCTGAAAGCTGATTTCCAAGATCAGCAGTGTATACTCAGCTTCATGAAAGTGAAAGGTCATTATGAAATTAGACTTTTAAAACTCTGCCAGTACAAAAAAATATCAGATTAAATCAATCTCAACATTACTACATTCCAGGTAATAAGAAATAAGTTTTAAAAAATAGTCACTTTGCTTTTTAGAATAAAACTGCATAGTATTCAGAATTTTCACAAAATCCTGATATGCATGGGAAAAAAATGAAGCAGATTTGAAATGTAAATTAATAAGCAATCCTAGACAGATTTTGAAAGTGACTCTCTAACTTAAATTTGTACATTTCTAAAAAGCTGGAAAAACTGCTTCAAAATGAAGCACATTAAAATAATTCTTTCTATAAAATTGGTTAATATTTTTATCCCATGTCACTGTTTCTTTTCAGTTTTACATCATTCTCGCTCACCTCAATATTGAGTAGACTTATATAATGTATTTGTAGGATTTTTTTGAAAAACAATAGTCTAGCTGTTGTATCATTAATAACCTTCATATGAGGAAGAAATATATTGGGTTTCTCAACTGAGCACTCTACTTATTGTACAGGAATAAATCATATAATCACATTCAGGATATTTAAAGATCCATCTTAAAATCAACTAGATATTTTGGTTCTGCAGCTCCTTTGAATTTCCCTCATTCCAATGGTGACTAGAGATATCTTTTAATTTCCAGATTAAATTTCACTGCAAATTAATCCTTGTTTGTTGTAGTGTCTACATGTCTTCTTCAGTTCAAACATGTACCATAATTGTATATTCGTATAGATCAGTGATATCCCATTTAATCTTGTTGTTGTCCTTGTTAAACAAAGTAGATCAGCTAGTTTTGACTCCTCTCCACTTCTGCCAATCATTCTAAAGTCGCTTTTGAAACAAAAAGGCCTCAAGTGTTTCATTTTCAATTTATTTTTGTTATGGTAAATAACAAAACCATTAATGATATTTCAAATAGGAGCTAACCACAACTTTATATAGTGCTTGTAATGCATTCCTGCTTATAACGGAAATATGAATATGGCAAAGGATAAAAAATATTTACATCTTCAAACATTTTCATATTTGATTTTAATATCCTTTAAATAAGAATGATGTAAGCAGGGGTGTTCTCTTACAGTGACATAGATTTTATTGCTATTCTAAAATAAATGTATTTCCAGTACAACAAAGCAAAGAAAATTAACCAGTGTTAATGGTGTAACTATGCAGTTCTTCAGAACACTTTGTTTTCTTACAACTTTCTGAAATTCTCTCTGCACTAAAATGATACTGAATTCTTTGAAAGTAAATTTGTTCCTTGACCATTTGCTGTGAAATGATTGAGGACATGTTTTTTCTTTACTAGAAAATGGACAGAAAACACATCAAAATAGAATTTCATGCCATACAACTGTTAAATGGGGACAGATTCTTGAATAACAACAACTTATGTAACACAAATTTTATGTGAATGCGTGTTGTTGACTGCAAAAGATGAGCACATGCATGAGATAGGAGGGGCTTGTTGTTTTTCTTTTTACAAGGAAGTTGAGCTGACTAGATAATAACCATGAAAACTGTCTTCAGAAATGTGAAATTTATGTTTGTTGCTGTCTTCTGTTTGACTGAATCCAGAAAGGAGCAACATCTTCACACCATGCACTCTTCAAAACAAAACTGCCTGGTAAACACCATTTTTTGAAAACTATTTTTCTATTGAATGATTTACATTTTATAATGACAGGGCATTTACTTGTGGTAATAATCATGAAAAAGGTCTCCCTGCATTCCTCTCTCACTGTGTGAATGTGGAAAGTTTTCTGCAACATTCCACCTTAAGTTTCTGCATTGTTTTCCTTTTTATATACTAGATTTAGAGGAAAAATAGTATTGACAGAAAAAAGAGTATGTGAAACATTTTGCCTCTGGTCTTTGCATTCCCTCAATACCCACTGTAATGGGAGAAACAGGCAATATTATCAGGACCTAGTATCTCTTCCAGTTGAATGCTGTTAATGAAAAAAAAAATAGCCAAAAATATTGCCAAGAAAGAACTCTACAACAAAATCATATATTTCCAGAAGCTAGTTTACATACTGCATCTCCCAGCTTTTATTGATATAAACCAAGAGTGACTCACTTTATGTGGCGGTCTACAATTCTCAACAATTTTCAAAGAGTTAGTTTAAAAAATTGCCTCTTAGAATTCATCATCTTTCACTGAATACACAAATAAATTCAAAGAAGTCATACTATGGAAATGTGTTCATATATTACAAATAATTATGTAGTCATATTCCCAAAGAACTTACATGTACAGATAACTTTTAAAACTCTATGGCTAAAAAACAATTCACATAGATTTCTAGAAACCTTAGCCAGCTGTTCTAGTGTATTTGGAATCTATTTGCGACTGAACATATTTATGATTTGATGCATAAAATGATTATGATTTGATGCATAGCATAAAATTATTTCAAGTTTCATCAAGGTATTTCTTAAAAAAAAAAATAGAAGAAAAAGACTGATAATATTTGAACTATTAAAAATACAGTATAAAAACACAATAGCATAAAATTATTGTGCATTACTTCTGGTAGTAAACATAGGCATAATCTAAATTTGTTCTCCTTCTATTCTCACACAAACAAACAAAAAAAAGGATAGAATAGTGAATGATACAATAAATTTACATTTTGTTCTCATATCACAAAGATTTAAAAAAGAAAATCAATAGTAGGCCTAAGAGAATACTACTGACATTAACAAAATTATAAGAGGTCCTATTTTATACCATGACCAGATTCTAACAAATATGAGATTTCAGCTAAATTCTGTTCATTTATCTCAGTGCAGTGTTGGAGGTTAAGGAGTCAAGAAACAGAGTTTCCAGAGTTTCACAGCTCAGTCTTTTTTGTACTAGGAGACAGGGAAGAAACTGAATGATGCATATCCCATTTCTGCTTCAGTGGTGGAATACATATAATCTCCCACTGATTTCTGTGAATGCCATGAGAAATTTGGGCTGACATACGACCCTCAGATAGTATTCCATTTGAGGTTGTGGTCAGGTTTCTGCTAAGATTTTCTCATGCTATCTCATTTCCTGACATACTGATTTGACATTGTATCTTCTGCTGCCTTTTCTCTTTATCTAGTATACTCTTACCACAGCAAACTAATTATATTCATAAGCAGCTCTCAACAGTACTCCCTTCTTTTTGCCTTTAAGGTAACAGAGGAACTCCTTCTTTCAACATTTGTATCTGAAATACACTCTTCTTTCCCAAAGCTATTTACTAAAATAATCTTTGGAATTTGAAGCTTATATGATACACAAAGATTTTAGGGTGACAGAATCATATTAGCTTACTTTTTCCTTTTTTTTTTTTTTTTTTTTTTTTTAATCCTTTCCTACTGTGGAAATGAAAAATCCAGCTGCAATTCAGACTAGCAAACGATATGCCCAGATCACAGCAGTGAAGAGAAAAAAAAATAATCACAAACAAAACAAATAAACCAAAGCCAAAAGAGCAGAGCAGAAACCACAGAAGTCTAGGTTTGAAGTCTTACAGGTTTGAGCATAATTTTTCTTTCCTGAAGACTCCTGAATTACTAGTCCTGTATACTTTCATTACATTTGGATCAACTGAAGGCAGGGATAATGTAGGAAATGACTGGGATAAAATGTGACAGTTCTAGGGTAAACTGTCCTCAACAAGATTTCTCTAGAGAGAATGTCAAGACACCTGCATGGCAGCTGGAAACTAAATGTGTAAAACAAAGATAATCAAAGACCATACCAGACATCATCCTCCTAATTCAGTTGGAAGTCAGGGCAATTTACAGAATGCAGATCTGATTCCTGCCCACATTAGAAAATCTGCTAAATGATCAGCATCTGCGTAATGTAGAAAGAGTTTTTCAAACTGTCTTTGAAATGTGGTTAGAGACAAAATGAGTTTCATAAAACTAAAGCTATAGTCTATATTCTATAATCAAGATCTATCAACAGTTGTAAAAGATAAGTTGAGGTGATATAGATTACAAAGAACAGAAATAAATACTGCTTTTGAACATGCATGAAGATACAAGGACTAAATAGGATGATTACGATGGATCACATAGAAGCTGTTTTGACTTTTAACATCTTCCTTAGCACTTCTCAATAAAATGAGTGAAAGAATGATCCACAATGTCCTCACATTTTCCCAACGTATAAGCAAATTGCAGACACTCTATGTGGATAGTCTTGGCAACAGTCTTCATTATTAGAAATCCACAGACCTCTGGATACACATCCTCTTAATGCACTCTTCAGCCAATTCCAATTTGTGAGTGTTCAGAATCTCAGAATCACAGAATCACAGAGTTGGAAGGGACTTCAAGGATCATGAATCTCCAACCCCCCTGACACAGCCAGGGCCACCAACCTCCACATTTAATTCTAGACCAGGCTGCCAAGGACCCCATCCAATCTGGCCTTGAACACCTCCAGGGATGGGGCATCCACAACCTCTCTGGGCAGCCTGTTCCAGCACCTCACCACTCTCTCTGTAACGAATTTCCCCCTGACATCCAGCCTAAATCTTCCCTCCCTCAACTTAAAATCATTTCCCCTTGTCCTGCTGTTATCTACCTCTTCAAAGAGTTGATTCCCCTTCTGTTGGTAGGCTCCCTTTAGGTATTAAAGGGCTGCAATGAGGTCACACCTCAGCCTTCTTTTCTCCAGGCTGAACAAGGCCAGCTCCCGCAGCCTGTCTTCATAGGGGAGGTGCTCCTGTCCCCCTGATCATCCTCATGGCTCTCCTCTGGACCCTCTCCAACAGCTCCCTGTCTTTTTTGTACTGGGGGCTCCACACTTGGATGCAGTATTCCAGATGGGGCCTCTCAGGAGCAGAGCAGAGGGGGACAATCACCTCCCTGTCCTTGCTGGCCACCCCTCTTTTGGAGCCCAGGATACCATTTGCCTTCTGAGCCACAAGGGCACACTGCTGGCTCACGTGAAGTTTTTCATCTATCAAGACCCCCAGGTCCTTCTCCACAGGGCTGCTCTCAAGGGCTGCTCCTTCCAGTCTCTATGGATGCCTGGGATTCCTCTGGCCCAAGTGCAAAGCTTTGCACTTTGCCATGTTGAACCTCATCAGGTTCACCCAGGCCCACCTGTCTAGCCTCTCGAGGTCCCTCTGAATGGCATCCCTTCCTTTAACTGTATCAACTTCACCACTCAGCTTGGTGCTGTCAGGAAACTTGCTGAGGGTGCACTTGATTCCATCATCGATGTCATTGATAAAGATGTTAAAGAGCACCAGTCCCAATACAGACTCCTGGAGGATGCCACTCGGTACATATATAGAGATAAATAATAGTAATGATAATAAATAATAGTAATGATAATACATATATATGTATATTTACAAAAGAAGTAATGCACAAAGCAATTGCTTACCACCCATCATGAAATGCCCAGACAGTTCCCAAGCAGCAACTGCCTGCTCAGTCTCCTTCTGACCATTTTTCAAGTTTTTTCCTTGTGGTGTCCTACAGCGTAGAATATCCGTTTGGCCAGATTCAGTCAATTGTCCCAGTTATGTCCCCTTCCAGATCCTTATGCTCCCTTAATCGCCTTGCTGTTAGGACAGTAAAAGAAACTGAGGAATCTGAAACATCCTCAGCTCTGTACAGCATTGCTCAGCATAAACTAAAATATTGGTGTGTTACCAACATTGCTTTTTTCTCAAGACCGAAACATTAAAAAAAAAAAAAAAAAAAAAAAAAAAAGGAGTTATGAAATCCTTGAGTATGAAAGAGCAATTCAATAATTCAATATCATTGCCAACTTCATCTCCACAGAGAAGAAAAATACATGCAAGCTAGCATCGACTCCTTTCAATGATAAAAGTTGTCTCAACAAAAGCTCCTGATTAATAAAATCCAAAAAGCTTTTGAGAGATGTAAGAGAATCAGCATGGTTATCTGACATTCTACTATACTATGAAAAATCTTCAATCAGCAAGAGCAAATTAATTTTTATCTCATATCCAGATCTAAGCAAAAAGAAAGGAATCTCCAGATGCCTATCCTTACATTTTTGAGAAATCTTCCACCAGGAGAAAAGTTGGAGTGAATAATAGAAGTAGAGACTATCTTTGCAAAGCACTATTTTCATTTATTTATTTTTTAACTAAACCTATAGCTACACTTTCATGTAATGTTGGCATCTTATCTGCCAAAAAAAAAAAAAAAAAAAAAAAAAAAAAAAAAAAAAAAAAAGTTAACTTTTTAAGAGTAATGGGGAAAATACTAATTATTCATAACTCCTTTCTGTATTCCAAGATCAAAACAGAGTACGGTTTCAGTGATCGAATGTCTAGAGTTCAATATTGCTTTCTCTTAAATCAAATCTCTGTTGGGTAGACTAGACTCTAGTTTGATATGTGAAGAGTCACTAGAGCTGTCACCAGTTCTTGCACTTAACAGTATCCCACCTACCATAGTTAAGTTTATAAGAAGCTGACATTGGACAATAATATCAACAGCGGTTTTACTAATGGTAAATTGGTAAAGTAATTTTACTAATTAGTATTTTTCTATGACCTATGAAACTTCTCACTGTCTTCTCTGAGTAAGTTCTGCTGCTGTGAGTGAGTTTATAAAATGTTTTTATCTTATAAATAGAGAAGTAACATTCATCCTCGCTTCCAGATAAGTGAACAACAGCAAAAAGAGCAGGGGTGGGGAAGAAATGCACTTTTTAGCTCATTCAAAGCAACGTATTGTCTTTATTTAGTCAAAAACAACATGGACAAAAACTACTAAGCATATAATGTATTACTTGTGAAGCAGATAATAAGATTACTTATTGTCAAGTGTAGTCACAACTTGTTTATAAGCCATTTATTTGTATATCTTATCCAGCTATGCTTTAATGTAGTATAAATGTAGTTAATATGTTAATATGTAGTTAATATGTAGTTAAAATATCTTAATCATCTTTCCAGAACTCCAGTGTACAAAGCATTCTTTCAACTGAGATTTCATTGTTCACTATTTTGTCTTTTATAACAATTAAAACAGATAACAGAATTGTCTAGATAATCACATGACATTTTATATTTAAATTTTGGTGGTTACATAATTAAATTTTACTTCTTTTCTTACGGTTTCTAAAAATCCTTCTGCTACATCTTACATCCCACTTCAAAAAATAAGGTTTGGGTGAGACCTTGACATCCTAGAGAAAAATGTACATAGATTATGTACAAATTCCCATGTCTGCACAATTTAGCTAATGTGTTACTTTGTACTACAATATTCCTCTTTGAGAAGGAGCTGAGTAAACCAATACTATGTGAAAAGTCCTGTTTCAGATTTATTCAAAGCTGAGAAGAACCGTGGGATTTTGCCACTAACTCATTAATTCTTATTAAGAGCTTCATAGGAATCCTAATAACAGTTTAGTAAGATTCTTATAAACATTTAGCCCTTAAGAACACTGAGGAACCTTTAGTGCTCTTAGGACACCAATCAATACTGCCAGATTTATTGCAACACAATATAAACATCTTCAGCTAAGAAAGTTCTGATAATCTGCTACTAAGCTTTTCTGAAGAAAGTAAATTTTTATCCTTTTAAATACACATCTTTACTTAACATTAGGAATTAATTCAGCAAACCTGAAGGACAGACAAGAATTATCCTACCTTGCCTTTTAAAACTGTTACTATCCTGTATGGCAACTGCTGAATCACGGTCTGAACCTCTGATTACCTGAGGTGAGCAATGAGTCAGCCACGGGGGCACAGCTGAAGGTACCACCTCTCCTAGACCCCTTTAAGAGCTCACTAGCAGTAAGGTAGGATCTCTTTCTGAAGATTCCTCCTCTGGAGTTTTCTAGTGAGTTCAGGACATAGGTAAGCCCTCTCTCTGTTCTTTTTTTGGTGTAATAACCTGCTTAGTCAAACTCACTTGTTTATTTCTTAATTATAACATATATCAATATTCATTGATTATACATATCCATGCAGGGATTATCAAGCTGCTTACTAGACCTTTTCCTGCTCACTACTATTAAAGTATCAAGAAAGGAAAAAGAGAGAGTTTTGGTTCTCTTAAGCAAAAACTTACCCCAAAATTTGTTATTTAATCTGGCTATATTTTAAATCAGTGATCAATCTCTTTTTGTGCTTGGAATTCTGACTCCATACAGGTTTGAAAAAATATACATACAACAGAAAGACTAGTGGAGCATAAAGCATTTAAGAAAGGGCAAATGTTATTATCAGGTTTTCTGTACTTTATTGTAACAAAGAACAGAACACTGAACTTTTTAGAGATACATGGGGTTGGAAGACCACCCTAAAAACTCATTCCACATTTACAGTGCAATAATACAGAACACTTATATTGCAACAGTCAAATTATTTCTTGTCACATCATGGTATTCTCCTTTTAACAATATCTTGTACTTATTACTGTCATACCATGTGTTATTAAGCAAACTCCCTCCCAAATGACTGGCTCTCTGGAAAAAAAACTTGGGAATCTGGAAATTTCTGTAAATGTCCTAGAAATAAAGATGTGACTTCCTATTTCGAAACATAGCCTGTTAATATCAGCAATCTGAGCAGTATCTAATTTTCCAACAGAAAAGAATTTCTATCTATTTCTATGGATAGATTTTCTATCCATACTTCCCACCATTGCCATGCATCTTTTACACTGACTTTCCTCACTAGCTTTGTCAGTACTTACCATTAACTCACTCTCTAGCTTTCTTCTGTCTGAACTCCTTTAGATATTTTCTTTGAATTCAACATTTACTGTTTATCTAACTGCATAGATCTAGCTGGCTAATTGCCTAATGAATACATTAATCTATTGATTCTTCATCTGATTAATTTACTATGTGAGTAATTCATTATCTAGTGTAGTCTGTGATTTATATACTGTGAATTTTCAGTTTCATTGTATATCTTAGTCTTTGATTTCCTCATTTTTTACTTCATCCATTGTTCCATTGGTTCTTTCCTTAATCACTGGATTTACATCTAATTGCATTGATTTCTTGCATAAATTATTAGCTATTTTATGAGAAGCTTCTGTTGCTACTCATTTCTCAACTATTATACTTAAGCCATAGAACCACAGTTGCATTTTCTTTGAGATGTCCTTCTGTCCTTTCATATACAGACAACTTTTCTCTCAGGTGAACTTTTCTCTCATTTTTCTAACAGTATACTCTAATATAGTTTGCCCATATGCTTCAGTTAGTTTCTAATAATCCTCCAGTAGCCCTCTAGTGAGAAGGAGACCATAATACTAAAAAGTGATTGTAACATCTCTCAAAAAATCTGAAGAAATTATAAGACTGAAAGCCAAACAGTTTTTCAGTGTGTGCACACAAGATTGATGTACCTATGTATATCTTCATCTACACCCTTTTTTCTTCTACTTTGTACTCTTTAACTTTATATCTTCTTTTCAGTTGTTGTCCTTCCCATGTCATTATTATGAAGTTTTCTGGAATTACAAACAAAATAGAATTTTAGGCAACTACATAGCCTTTATTAGATTCTTGTAACTTCGTAAATTTCTGACAAAGCGTTAAGTTCTCAAAAGAGCTAATAATATTATTAACATGAATTTTTTTATGACTTCCTGTCTTCAAGCTCAGGAGTTATACTTTAAATTTTAGAGCCTCTTGCCTCTATAGATTGCTATCTTATGACCTGCTCTCATCAGTTTACTAGATAGAGTAACAAAACTGCAAGATTTTTGTTGGACTCTCAAATGTCTGTGTTTTCCTGAAAGCTGACAGATAAGTGATTGCCAGTTGGATAAATAAAAGTGAGACTTATGTTATTACACTAATTTATTTGAATGCAAATAATAAAAAGATGCACCCAAGCCACTGACTACCATTGTGTATCACTGTGGGAATTTCACCCACATGCTATCTCCTAAACCTAAGTTAGGACGTTTTTCGCAGCGTTGTCAGAAGAGTGCTAAACTTAAAACAGAAGATAAAAATAAAGACTCAGTTTGAAACACAAAAATCTATTGAAGGTAAACACTATAACCTTTTCTTCAGTACAGCAGTGAAAAGTTTCAGTTTGTAAACAACTATATTCTATACATACTTTGTTCTAGAAACAAAAAAATAAATTACAGGTCTTTGAAAATTCACTACTGTTAATCCTTGGTAAGTGACTACTGGCTGTTTACTCCTGAATATCTTCAGGAAAACACAGAGTGGCTTAAATAAAATACTCTACTGCTACTTCCTGTAAGCCTTGGCCTCTATGGATGTGCTCTTTTTAAAGTAATAGTCAAACATAATTTATTTTTCTCTCACACAGATACACAAAAGCGCATTTATGCTTCATGCTTATGCTTCATGCTGCCAATATATTAGTCTGCCAATGTTTTGGTCTTGGATTGCACATGAGCTGGCTTAAAATGCAGGTGTCTCATATTTCTGTTTAAAGTGTACATTTTGGTGCATGATCATTCCCCGTGAAGTTTTATGAGTTATAAGGGACAACAGGGAAGAATTTAATTATGCCAGCAGCTAGGGAAACAATTTATGCATTAACAAAGTGGTATTTAATGTGCCCAATGGGAAATGCTGAATCTGTGGGGTTCTGCTTTAATTGTCTTAGTCTTAATCTTTCAATAACCGCACATTGAACTTTCTGTTTACTTCAAGCTACAAAATAGGTTTAATATGACTGTTGTAAGATGGAACAACATGATCCAAGGCTCATTTGGTTTTGCACTCATTAGGTCTACAGCTTACAGAAGAAAATTAAGGGGCAAAAAGAAAAAGCAGAAGCAAAGCAAAAAGAAGCAACCAGCAGGATTCTTAGCTAAAATGCTCCTGTAAGAGTAATTTCCATGGTTTCCTAATAGACTCCTTTGAAAGCAAACAGGGAGATTTGGATCTTAGTCTTGAAAGGTGTTCTAAGAGATTTTTTGAGAAGTAATGGATTATTTAGCAGTCAAGGGAACATTTCTGATACTATGCATTCAGACACAGATCCACAGAACTATTAGTTCAGCTTCATCGTAGAAGAATCTAAAAAATTCAGTGACTGTGACTCATCCCTTTTAACTCATGTTCAGCCCCAGGTGCTCACAACAACCAACCATGGGTGTGTGACTGGCACTGTTTGGGCTGAAGCCATGGCACAGTGTGGTGATCATTCAAGTGATGGCAAATCATTTTGCTGCCCATAGTATCCTTCCCACCCCCTCTCCTTTGAGGATCAGGATAGAAAAGATTCATCTTCTCACACTGAAGGGTCAGGAGGTAAGGGATGGGAAAGGACAGCTGGTGCAACAGGGCAGGGACTGGCAACTGTACAACTGCACCAGGTCAAGAAGAGTCCAGCAGAGGGACCTGAATATCCCGAGGCCTTGAACATCTCAGGGATGTCAGGATCCCATAAGTTTACTATTAGCTGGGAGAGCCCCAACTCAGGGCCATCCAGCAGGCTCACATGAAGCCTCCATTTCCTAGCAATTCTTTTAATATCCAAGGCTTATAAGATCCCATCTTTCCCGTCCCTCTTCCTCATCCCTTCTCAGGGAGGAGGAGAAGTCAAAGAAGTGACAGGCAGCTCATTCTGTGGAGAAGAAGACCTCAGACACCTTCAGACAGGAAGAAGCGCTGAACTTCAGCAGGAAGATCCAGTTCAGATGTTTCATTTGGATCTTTTTTCAAGACAACAATTTAAAGTAACAGTGCAAAATACTTAAATTATTTTGTCCTGTGGTTTTTACTTTTTATTTTATGAAAAAAAAAAAAAAAAAAAACACAATAATTATCTCTCTCTTTTTGGAACTTTGGAGTTTGCATGTAGATTCACATGTCTCCTTCTTATCTCATCCATACAGTAATGTACTCTGGAGCAGGACCCACTGCCTTTATTTCCAACCCAAGGGCCAACCATAAAACTGCACAGATCACTTTTGTCTCCTTGTCCTGCCTTAACAACATCTAGTATGTGTGGGAGGTATTTTACGTGCACATAATCAAGACAGTAAATAGTAAAGAGTCATTTTTGACTGTAGGAAAGGCAGTTATACAGAATCATGAAACAGTATTTTACTTCCTCTCAACAATGAACTGGTTACAGAATCACAGAAGGGACCTCAAGGATCATGAATCTCCAACCCCCCAATTTAATAACAGACCAGGTTGTCCAGGACCCCATTCAACCTGGCCTTGAGTTAATGAATAGAGATGCTTGAATGGATAACAAGAATTAGTATTTGTCAGGACAGACACATAAATAAAACATTCTGCTTTAGATAAATGACAGCATCTTCCTGAGTGGTAATCAAAAGCATTTAAACCAGGCTTGTCCAACCCATGACCTGTGGGCCTCATGCATCCTGGCTGAGCCCCTCCTGTGGCCACCCCCTGCCTGCACTACAAAGGTAGCAGCTTTTCACAGCTGAGTTTCCTGGCCCAAATTTACAAATGGAAGGTATAGAGTTGCAATCAGATATTCAGCTGAAAAATCTGATCATGTCTCTTTACTAGACCTTTGTAAGACCTCTTTGTTACCGGAGAGAAATATCCCTTGCTTCACCATCATGGCTCGTTCATGTAATTGTTATTTTGGAAGTATGTATATTTGTAAAGAACTCTTTTCAAGGATGAAGTACAAGAAGAGTAAAACTTCTTTCCTAATCTCTTGATGAACACCTTTAGAAATCAGTAAGAATTTCAGCTGCTTCCATTGAATCAGACTGGTGCAGTAGTTTCACAATAGCAGGGCCCAACTAGCTCTATGTTTTTGTTGCTCTCTTTTTTTAATTTTCAATGAAAGTAAAATAAGTTTTGTTACTTACATACATTAACTATGCTGCCTAGGTGGACTGCTTCAAAAGTAGTGCCTCCTATTTTATTATGTTGGCCCACAACATCAGAGGCAGACAGTGGTCATATGGCAGTAGAGGTTTAATCTTCCCATCAGTACTCCATTAATATTTTGTTGCCGTGTGTTGGCAGCAGAGGGACAGTCTGACAAAATGGTGTCTGATGTGGAAGTGTCTATGAAGCAAAGGTGTGCTATTGAGTTACTCCATGCAAAAAAAAATACACCCATTGGCATTCACTGATGCTTACTGAATATTTATGGAGACCAAACAGTGAGGTAGTGGGTGGTGCATTTCAGCAGTGGCGACAGTAACAGTAGATTACTTCCACTGATGCAGATATTTATGAGCTCAGCATGCAGGCTCTCCTTTGCTGGAAAAAATGCATAGCTAGTGGTGATGACAATGTTGAAAAATAGTGTTCTGTAGCTGAGAGTATGTTCTATCAAATAATGTTGTTGTGCTCTTTGTATCTGCTGTAGTTTCCATGGAAATAAATAGAAGGCACTACTTTTGGGAGGACCTATGTAGTCTATGTGTAGCCCAAGACAATTCCTCTTCACTCAAAGCAGCCCAGGCAAGACAAAAGGTTGGACACCCATAGTTAATAGTTTTGCTTTATTAGATGAACAACAAGCAGAGCATGGACATTTATTCTAATGTAGTTTTAAATGGGACCATTAATTTTTTTTTAGTTTTGAATCATTATATGCTATATCATTGTTATCAATTTCTATTTTAACTTATAGTAGGAAGAAGTGTCTATTTTTGAATTTATGTTTTGTTCAGTAAACTCTAGTTATTATATCTGCTTTATACCAAAAATACGTATATACGTATACAGTAGCAGTAGAAGAGGTTAAAACTTATTTTAATGTGGTAGAAATTGTAACAAATACAATAGCAGTAGATAGTCTAATAGCAATCTAAAAGCAGTAGAGAAATAGACATCCTAGTACCTTCCTTCAAGAATATAAATGACAGGGTCCCCCACAACACCCCCCTCTCCAAACTGGAAAGATATGAATTTGATGGATAAACTTTAAAATGGATGAGGAACTGGTTGCAAGATTATATTCAGCGAATGGTCAATGGTTCAATGTCTGGATGGAGATCAGTGATGAGTGGTGTCATTAATGGGACTGGTGCTCATTATTGTCTTTACCAGTGATATTTGCAGTAGGATCAAGAGTACACTCAGTAAGTTTGCAGAGTACACCAAGCTGTATGGTGAGGTTGACACGCCTGATGGACAGGATGCCATACAGAGCAATCTAGACAGGTTCAAGCAGGGCTCAGAAGAACCTCATGAATCACAGAGTGGTTTGGGTTAAAATCATCTAGTTCCAACTCTCCGTTATAAACAGGGACACCTTCCACTAGACCAAGTTGCTCAAAGCTCCATCCAGCCTGGCCTTGAATGTCATCAGGGAGGGGACATCCAGAGCCTCACTGAGCAACCTGGTCCAGTGTCTCACCACCCTCACAGTAAAGAATTTCTTTCTAATACCTAGCCTAAATCTATCCTCTTCCAGTTTAAAGTCATTTCCCCTCCCTCTGTTGCTACATGCCCGAATAAAAAATCCCTCTCCAGCTTTCATGTGGGCCCCCGTCAGATACTGAAGGTTCAACAAATCCAAGTTCAAGGTCTTAGACCTGAGTTGTGGCAACCCCCATTATCAGTACATGGGGGATGTATGGATAGAGCATAGCCCTGGGGGTATCATGGTAAACTGAACATGAGCCAGCAATGTGCCCTCATAGCCCAGAAAGCGAATTGTATCCTGCACTGCATTAAAAGAAGCATAGCCAGCAGATCAAGTGGGGTGATCCTGTCCTAATGCTACTCTGTACTGGTGGGACCTCATCTGGAGTAGTCTAGATGTGCAGTCCTCAGTACAGAACAGACATGGACATGTTAGAGTGCATATAGAGAAGTGCCACAAAAATGATTCAAGGGATCAAATCCCTTCCCTGTGAGAGCTGGGGCTGTTCAGCCTGGAGAAGAGAAGGCTCCAGGGATACTTGGAAGTGACCTTTCAGAATCTAAAAGGGGTGTATGCGAAAGAAGAGCACAGAGCAGGTTGCCCAGAAAAGTGATGGATGCCCCCTCACATTCAAGGTCAGGCTGGCCTAGACTCTGAGCAACGTGATATAGCTGTTCCTGTTCATTGGAAGGCAATTGTAATAGATGGCCCTAAAGGGTCGTGTCCAACTCAAGTGATTCTGTGATCCTATGATTAACATATCTAAAATCTTTAAGTGATTAGAAGTTTGAAAATGGAAAGAAATAAAAACAGTGTTTTGCACTAAATATGTCTTTTTTTTTTTTTTTTTTTTTTTTTTTTTTTTTTTGTGAGAGGTTTTTTGTGCTACTTAAGTTTTTATAAAACCTTTTATTTTTTTAAAAGTGAGAAGTTTGTCTTAGTACAACTGTTTCTACATTTTCCCATAGATGCTTCCATCATTATAGCCTATCTTCACTCTCTTCCCTCCTTTTCCATTTTTTTTTTTAACAGGGTCATGGTCAGCTGATGTGCAAGAGATTTGCAAATTGAAGGAAATGTGTAAAAGTAATAGAAGTTCATGAATATGGAATCTATCAAAAATAATTATTAATAATAATAACAGTAATCAATAGTAATAAATTATGCCTTTCTTTTAGCATTGCAAATCTCTATCAAAACCCTAAAGTGATGTAGTGGTGGTACTCTAGTGCCTCTTTTTCTTGGATTTCTCAGGAATTATTCAGGACTTTGTATTCTGATGAGTCTCACCCTAGAGGAAAGCAGCCTTAAAATGATAAAAGTGATAAAAGCAATAAAAGTGATAAAAATGATAAAGACTACTCCCATTTGTGCCCCTACTTACAACTCTGCCATTGTAAAGATTTATCAGTTGATGCCTCCAGGTAGATAATATAGTGTGTTAATACTAGCTTGGCCAGAGGATTGCTTCCTAGGACATCTTAGCTCTGTGCAAGTCTTTAAATGCAGCTGTCCTTGTTTGGAATTTTTTTCTTATGAACAGTAGAAATGTTTTTAGTAACTTTGTGGTTTTTTCTCTGAAATGGAAAAAAAAAAACCTCCAATCTCCACAGCAGATAAACTTTCTTAACATTCACTATGGACCTACAAATTTTATGCCTAAAATTGTATTGTTACATAGGCAATTTATTAAGTGTAAGCCTTAAGACATTGCACATTTTCAGTCTGCTATTTTCCCTGAAGCATTAAATTTGAACAAATTTTACACTGAAATAAACTTAACTGCATTTTCAACATTAAAAATCATTAAGAGATCTGAGAAACTCCCTTCTGAATGAAACCAATGGCTGGATGTTAACATTTCCCAAAAGACCTGTACCTAATATCTAATATAAACTTATTAGATATAATATTTATTTGTATTTCAGTAATATAAAGCAGATTTTAAGAGGAAATATTATTGTTTTTTTTAATGTAGAAATCCCATTTTGCTTTTTTTCTAATTCTTTTCATATATGGTAGTCATTAGGATGGGAATATCTCTACATTTTAAACTCAGAACATCATCCAAAATGTTGCTGAAGTCAGAGGTAGCAATGCCATAGGCTTCTGCACTGGTTAGCTCAGCTCTGGAGTCCAGTGAGAACAGAATTTCCAACCAGCTGATAACATGATTTTAATGACAGAATTTTAATCTTAAACCTCTTTGTTCTTTATGAATTACATAAAGAAACAGAAAGGGAAACAAAACATACAATTTTAGGAAGCTTAATCATCAGAGCACAGCAGAGCAAGACAGTCCCCACCCCAAAAAAAAAATTCAATTCAATTTCTAGTCTAAAAGAAGTAGCAATTTTATCTTTCCCTTACAGAAGAGCTAATGTACCTTTTACTAAAAGTTCATCAGCTCTCTTTTCACAACATTTTAATTTAAATAGTTACTGTGTTAGTAAAGCAGCTAGGAACTTTTTTTTTCCCAGTTTGTTATTATCAAGTTTTTTCATGAAACTGTGTCATCTATTCCAGACAAGTTATAAAAAATAACAGTGTATGTACCTTTAGATAATTACTCTGCATTAATCTGAAAGGGACTAACAGCTCATCTCACCTATTCTAGGGGAAAAATTATCAAATAGTCGTACATTATTACGACATTATTAGTACATTAGCTCTGAGCAAAAAGACTGAATTATTTTCCTTTTATGTTAAGAATTCTATAAAACATATAAATATGATTATCTCAGTGTTGTCTAAATTGCACAGATGAAAAGACGTTGTGTGTTTACATTTTGTTATGAAAATAGTATGGCATCAGAGTTTTGAATTCTAGGAATAACAAATAAAAGGCAAAGTCATGATGAAGCTGTTAATCAACATTAATTTCTGCTGGAGACTGTCAATTTACAGCCCTTTTCCAAAGGTTTCAAGATTTTGTTCTTGCTTCTTTCCCTGACTTTCTTTACATTCTAGTAATCAATGGAATACTAGTTGCTGAAAGTTGAGATGGGTTTTTATCCTATTTCAGGAGTATTGTCACTGGAAAAGACTGTCCTTAGATATATTCTCTTTTGATGCTCAGTGAAGAAATAATTTAAAAGTTACAAAAGAAGGACTGCCAGTGAATGGTCCTCTCCATAAACAAATAGAGACTCTTTAATCATTTAAACAAAGTTGAGCTTTGTTTCATGTAAAAAAAAAACTAGTAGCAAAGATTGGTATGTATAGCTTATAACTTGAGCTTCCAATACAGATATACTGTGTTGTAAACACATCATCATCATTTAAGGTGAAAATGACCATCAAGATTTTTTTGGCATCTGCATTTTCAGTGGGGGAAGCAAGACACTGTCTCTCTTAAATACATACTTTCTGCTGAATTTCTTTCTACTTTTGAAACTTTTTCTAGCACAACTGATCTGATAACTTACATTTTAGCTTTCCGGCAATCAGTGCAGTGCCTAAGATGCACAAAACTTTCCTTCAGAGTCTATAACAAATCACAGAATCACAGAAAGGCTTGGATTATAAGGGACCAGAAGTTCCAACCCGCTACCACCAGCAGGGCCACCAACCTCCAGACCTCGTACTAGATCAGGTTGCTCAGGATTCCACCCAACTTGGTCTTGAACACCTCCAGAGACAGAGCATCCACAGCCTCTCTGGGCAGCCTGTTCCAGCACTTCACCACTCTTTCTGTAAAGAACTTCTGCCTGATACATGTAAGCAAACTCCAATGACAATGTCTAATAAAAGTGTTTGAACTTTTCATAAATTTAAGTCTTCATAAACAATGACCAGATAATAGTCATGGATAAACAAGTGAAGGTCCTGGATATAATGCCACTTGTTCCTTTAGAAGTGCCAAAGAGCCTATTCAATTAAAGATGGTGTGTGACCCGCTAACCTTCCTTTGATTTTGGTTGATTGTCGTTGAACCTAGTTCAGAGAATCAGCTGGTATTCACTACCAAGTCTCTTCCCAGTTGGTCTCAGCAGGGTACAGGCTGCAGGTAATTCAAAGGAAACAATGTCAGAGAGGGCATTCAGCTGTGATAGCTCAACTGCTTACTGGAGCATGACAGACTTGCTTGGGAAACACTCCTAGGTTAAATAAAAAAAGCTAACATATAAATTGCAAAGGACACAGTTATTTTAACTTGCTTAATTTAAAACTTAATTTAACTAGTATTTCTCTAGATTCCTTCCCTACTCAATTCTTAGAAGGGAAGCCAGAAAGAGCCTGCTCTGGTAGCACAGATCCACATACTCACAATCACTTGCTATGAAGTGCAAGTCTCCTTGCTTGTCTCCTCAGGTGAAACTGTCTGCCTGGGATCCAGGGAGATATTGCTGGGCATGAGAGTGGGGAATCCTATTTCAATGCAGAATATTTAATTAACTGCTAAATTTTTATTGTTTTTGTAATACAGTGTGAGTACAAGGCAAAATTACAGTAGATACTAATGCAAGTTTTCATTCAGGTAGGAATTGCTAGGCTTCTGGAAGCACACAAAGAAGTCTAATAAGAGCAGGATGCAGAAAGATTTTTTGAGTTGTCACATAATTGATAAGATTATGGATTATGGGGCTCTGGGTAGTCTGATCTAATACTTGATCTAATGGCTAGCAATCCTACCTGTGACAGGGGGGATTAGACCTTGATCCTTGAGATCCCATCCAAACCAAGTCATTCCATGGTTCCATGATTCTTTGACTTATAGTAGAAATTCAGGAAATGTTAATCTTTATTGTTTTGGTTATACATCTTACCCAATTGCTTTTAAAGGGAGATTTCATCTGTTAAAGATTCTATTTCCAACAAGAACAGTATTTTAAGAAAATCTAAGAAGACTGAAAAAGCAGATCAAATTATAATTAGAGCCCAAAAGACATTCAAAGGGCTCCTGTTGTCTTTTTGTTTCTCATTTGCAAAGATTCAGCAACTGACAAAAGAGGGGTAAGTCATTACTGTGACTTCAAGTCTGCTTATCAGGCCATTTAAGTAATGATGTCCAAAGGAAGATAAAAAATTAGAAAAAGTACAGGCAAGCTAGTAACAATCTATTTTATTGTCTCATACTGTCATGGTTTTTGGTTATTGGTATTCCACATCATAACATCATGTAGTGCACAGGGAGTTAAAATGTTAATGTTCCAGTTCTGGGTACCTGTCTGTAAGAGCAGAAGAACCCCAGGAGACTTTGCAATCAGAGAAGAGATATAACCCCTGGCAAAGTCTCCTAATGTGCTCTTCTTCATCAGGCTCTCCTCTCTGCTGCTCAACTGGACTGCGCATCTCACCTCAGTGTTATGGTGAGGCCTACCCACCTTTCGGACACTTTCATTATATTTGATTTATTAGCTTTGATTCTAATTTTACTGTATTATAGTGTGTTATCTTGCATTCTGATACTATATTTAGTAAATTAGTTTGTTTCTCCTCAGATCGTTGCTGCTGTTTTTAATGATTTCATGGTCCTCTGTTTCCGTTTTCTGGAGGCATAGATTTTGCAAAATCCGAACCAGTTCATAAACTGTTGACACATACAAATTGTTATACTGTAAAATAATGATTTTCTGTTAAAAAAAAAATACACCATTGTGCAATCTTAATCCCCCTTATTAGATTTTTCATATTTGAGACACAAATCTATGGAAATCAAGATCATATCTCTTTCACCTTCTCCTGAGTATCAGAAAGATCTAGACTTATCAAGATTCTTTCATAAGGGAAAAAAGATACAGATTTTGCATATAAAATACACAATTTTTGGCTTTGAGAATATTGAAGTCAAGACTGAGGACGTGTCTTGGAATCTAGAGGATTTGTTCCTTTAAAGGAAATGGATTCCTTCTTCACAGACTAACCCAGACCTTTCTTGGAAAAGAAGAATATAAAGAAAGTTTCCTAAGAGCACTGTACAATGGGCCTAGTGCACTGTTTTTGTCTGGAGCAATCTCCTTTTTGTCTGGAGCAATCTCAAAGGAAGTAAATGCTGTTCAAGGAATTTATTTCCACATTCTTAACACCTTTTAGTAGAAGCAGAATTGCTTAACAGTTACCCCACAGTCAAACAACATTCAAGTTCACAAAACCATGATATAGTTTAGGTTTTGTGTATATGAAGTGTATACAAATATTCCAACATTCTCTCCAAATTAAATGAATGTACTGCTTTTTTAACTTTTTTTAAGGGGAGATGTATGAAAAGAATAAAAATATTTAATAATAATGTTTCATGATTTAGATTTGGGACCTAATGACCAGGGGTATATTTATTATTTTCCATATACAATGAAAAGTCATTCTGACTTTGACCTGGATTTCTGTTCTTGTTTTGTTTTCAAACATTTTCTAGGAAATTGTTCTCATAAGCAGAGAATATAAGTATTCAACAATAGATTGTATTATAAATGAAAATAAAAATTTTATCTGTATGATGTTGAAACTTCAACTCTTGCAAAAGTAAAAGGTCAAATGTTTAAACTGAAATAACTAAAATCAAGACCTTTCTATCAGAAGTCGTAATGCATGTTGGTTAGATATTAAGTCCATGAGCAGTGCTTGGATACACAGAATTAATTGTTCTAGATGGTGGGAAACGGTTACATCTCTTCATAGAATTTCTAGCCTGGGCCCACCAGCAACATCCTCTTCACTGGATTAGCAGTTTTCACACAAGACAAAATATGGGGTAATTCAGAATATTTGAGGTGGCATTATTAGCTAAAATACAATACAGCTGTTAACGTGGTTATCAGATTTTAAACCCCTGTGTACTCATGATCCACCTCATCCGTAGCAACATCTGTTTGAACAGAACTGTGTAACTCTTACAGGTGCCTGTGATCTGAGACCTAGATGACTTGGACATATGTGAGATAAAACCTGAAGGGTTGAGATGTATATATACGTTCAGAGAATGATAATATTACCAAGAAAATGGCATTTAGCTGCTGAGGAAAACAACAACAACAACAAAAACACCTCACTAATAGCTTGAAGCCCTAAATTAACAGGAACTGAAAGATACAGTACAGAATGTCTGCTTGTGGTCAGAGGCACTGGATGCTCTCAGTTTCTCCAAACCCATGCATGCCTGGCCAGCAGAGATTCAGTAAATTTCTTATTGAGAATTATCATATTAATCCTTAGCATAGTAGCTCATTAGTCCCAGGTTTTTGGCATCCAGTACCAAAATATAGATGCTTTGTACTCTTAAATTACGTGTGCCTAGCTTGCAGATTCTCTCTTTAAAAGGATAGTTCTTACTTCCAGAAGGTCACAATGTGATTTCCTTAATTGACTGAATGTATGAAGTACTTACCATCTAACAATCTGTTTGGAAAAAATCAGAGATGACATGGTACTGTTGAAGAAGGACTTACAGAAATTTGATGATTTAGATTCTGTTCTTAGGCTTAAAGGAAAGTTGTTGGGAATACAGCAAAATCGATTCAACTTTGAGTTATATTTTAGAGTTCTGATTTTCAATCTTTAAGTCAAATTTATTTACTTTTATCCACATGGAATTTCTGCTAGTCAAATAAATAGGCATCTTTTCAGAATTTGGTGCTCATAAAAGCACTGCTTACGTTTGTCTTTGAGCACAATATGAAATTGATTATTTTTATTGAATTGTGTAACATTGGGCAAATAGGTAAATGTAAAGTTATTAATTAAAAACATTTCTTAGAGTCAGGTTTTGGAAGAGAGAGCTAGAAGAGGACTTTTTACAGTGATAGATATTTTTCATACTTCCACAGACAGAAGCAATGGATTATTCCAGTGTGTCTGGAAAAATAAATAAAAGAGAAAATAAGAATACAAGGAATGCACTAAATAAAGCAACTGCAGAAGCAGCTAGAAAAGTAAAATGTGTATGACTTACATCAAAGGGTGAAGTGAGGCCAATTACTAGATATGAATGGAAATTAAACTGTGTTTTAATGAGAACTCTAATATGTTTAATAATCTTACTCTATTCTTATTAAATAAGAAAAACATAGCCACAATTTAGACAAATTGACAGGAAATTATGAGAATTTGTCCTCTGATTTCAGCCATACTTTCCATGAATCTTCATAACATTTAGGGAATTAGAAAGATGCAAAATTAAAGCAAACAAACAAACAAACAGTAGAATTATTGAAAAGGTAACAGGAGAACTTTCAAGAAACAATTTTCAGAAATTCATAAAAGCCATCACACTGTATGTTTTGAACATTTGAAGAAGAGAACAAATATCTGAGAAAAAGTAAAGCAGATACAATAAATGAAAATAACTGAGCAATAATACACAACTTTCTCCAAATAAGATAACGATCACAGGAACTGAAAATATTTAATTACTAATATAATGACCATAATTATGTGCTCAGTGCTAGAAACAGTTCTTGTCTTGTCTGACAGTTCTTGTCTTATAACCTAAATTGGCATTAGTTGCGATTTTCTTCTGGATGGCTGTTGATTCAATCTGTTCACATCCATTATTATGCACTTTTCAGAAACGCTCTCAGCTCCTCTTTATGGACTTGACCCACTGGAGAACTTAAATGTGCCTAATATTCACATTCTGAGTAGTACTCAGGGAGTTGGGAAAAGGGCAGCCTTTAATTTCTCTAAGTGAACACAGCAAGCACTTCAGAATATTATTTGTGTGATGGGATTTTTTATTTTTTTTTTATTTTTTTAATGTATGTGGTTAATAATGGTACTAGATAATTGATATTTACATAATCATGGGTAAAATTGATGAGACTGTATACATGTGTGTTTCTGAGTGGAATCTGGCCAATGGAGCAGACCATAGAACAAGGTGATCACTCTACTGAATTTAGTGACAGAGACTTAACTGAATGTTATATGAGAAAGAAGAACAGAACAGTTGAAAGAGACCTTAAAAAATCACCTAGTCCAGCTTTACAAAGCATACCTTTGCAGAAGACTTCCCATCTGTGAATGTATATTTTACAGAGAAAGAATTTTGGATGAACTTTGTTTTGTTGTTATACACTGATTAAAGTGTAAATGAACATGATCTCTTAAGAAAATAGGTAAAATAACTTAAAAGTTCACAGTTCACAAGAAAGTCACAACAAAGCCAGTAGGTTTTGTTACCATAGGTGAATAATGATAACCAGGAGTCCTTTGGTAAATGAAAAACAAATACACCACTATAGACAAAATATCTGAGATTTCAAATGTGAAAACAGGATGTTCTTGCTAATGAAGAATACTGAATAATGAAGAAATACATTAAAACTTATAAATACAATATAATATAAACAACTAACAACAGAAACAAAACAAAACAAAACAAAACAAAACAAAAAAAAAACAAAAAAAAAAAAAAAAAGGGGATAGCATTTATCCAAAGAAATAAGTATTGGTAAATCAGTATTTTCCCTCAATTACAATGTTTCACGAGATTATTGGCTGAATTTCCTTTTATCATTTGGGTTTCATCTAAAATTATTCAGAATAGAAAACCTTCAAAATTATTCTCTGGATCAGCAGCAACATTCTGGGAAGAAAAGGACAATTCACACAGAGCTAAATTCATCAGCTGCCAAGGTATATGAGCAAAAAGATACTTTGATGTCTCTTTGAAGTCTGATGTCTATCACTGAGGCTTGAGCAGTGCATTCACTTAGGATTTTTGGAAAATCTTCTTAATCTTGGGAGACATTTCACAGATGCTACAGTAGGTATTACAGTACCATAGTTCTCTGCTACAACAAAAGTATCATTTGTTTTCAGAAGCATTAAGTATTAAACTGCAGAAATGTGTTATGATTTCCCCTTTCTCTTTAGATGCCCTCAAACTACTTTTAAAGTTTAAGCACAGAGGAGAACTTCGATGTGATGATCCTGGGGCAGAAACAACTCAGATTTTGCCAAATGCTCTACAGCTAATTCCAGTGATAAATAGAGCAGATTCTCCAAACTACCTCACACATATAATGCTTTTGAATTGCTTGTTGTGCTCACCCGCAGAGGTGAAAGATTCATTTTTCATCTAACCCTTAAGGACATAACTGCATTAGTCTGTCGTGCTCTAATCCAATCAGCAACACACTTTTCCTCTCATGGGCAAATACTCATGTAATGCCACTCTCTATCATTATAAACAGGACTTACAAAAAATCCTGTTTTCTTCAGTAATCTGCTTCACTAAACTTTAGGAAGACTGGGAGACAAGTGCCTGTTAAAAAAAAGCAAATTATTTGGAATGGATATATTTTACCTTAATTTCAATTTCTAAATATTTGTCTTTAAGCTTCATAAAATAGATAGAAGTAGTCATGAGGTTAAAACACCAAAAACACATCTACAAATACCTTTACAGCTAGAAGTGGGAGATAAGTTTTGGATTTGATCAATTTGGAGTTGATTTCTCAAAGGTTATGCTCACTTCACATCTCAATTTCACACAGGAGTGTACATCTGCATTTACCTTCCTCTCAACTATACAAGATCAAAAGCCATTCAGATCTCATATCTGATGCATCAAAGACTATATATAGGCATATGTATATTCGTATAACAATAACAAATAAATGTGTGTGTTTTACAAACTTGCTGGCTAGCTTTATGGAAAATGGGCTTTTATTTCCTACAGTAAGTTGCATAGCTTGAAATATTCCAAGCCATTTTACCTGTCTGATGTAGATCACTGTTATCCAGTATTGTCAAAATGACAATTGGAAATATTATAGAAATGCAAATGACATCAGGGAGCACTCAGGTGTGAATCTTACATGAGGACTGAAAAACTAATTATGTGGTTTGAAATTAGATAATTTTTTGATCTTTCATAATGGTTACTTGTAAAATACAATCATCAAAGTTTTGAACCACAGAAACCATATCAACATCTGCAAAAAAAGGTTTTGTTTTATGTAATTGTATGAACACATCCATTACTTCATTAAATTGGTGAACATCTTATGTATGGAATGTAAAAACTATATTAAATTTATCTACTTTGCTGGGGTTTTTTTTCACATGACACTATTATTGCAAGAGTTGCACATTCCATAAGAATGAGCATCAAGTCTGACTCTAATTCTTATATTTTCTTTTTGGTTTGTTTTATATTTCTAGTGTCATAGGTAAAATAAAATGATATTTTTAGAACATTTGGTTCTGTAGCTTGTTGATATGTATATCAATGTACAGAAAATATACATATACTTCAGTGATCTTTATCACATCACTCACAGAACGTTTAACTACTTTCCTCCTTATTCCACTCTTCATAAACAATTAATTTTTATTCTTTGCTGACAATAATGTATGAAGAATATGAAATTTTAAAAAACGTTTGAAAGTAACTATGGAAACAAAACTTGCCTTTGTATTTCATTGTCTTCAGTAGAATATACAGACTCCTCCAGAGAATAGGAGAAACAATAGAATATGAAATCTACAGTTTCCAGCATTTACAGAAATAAGCATTTAATGAACAGTTGGAGAAGACTATTTCCCTTCCCTGTGTGTGTGTGTGGGGGGGGGGGGGGAAGAAAGAAAAAAAAAAGCATATACTACATAAAATCGTATACCTGCCTTTTTGCTACTGTTGAAATGTGATCCAGAACAGGGGGAAAATGCAATTTTCATATTAAATGAAAATTTATTTACAATAATTCTGATTCCTAACTTCAGTGGAAATAAATTTTCCTATAATTATTTTCAACCTGAATATAATATCCCACATATCAATAGAGACACCATAAGGATACAAACTGAATAGAGGATCCAAGGGCTGGAGCAATTGATTGGCTTAAGAAACTGGGCTTGTTCAGCCTGGAAAAGAGAAGGCTGCAGGGAGACCTCATGACAGCCTTCCAGTATTTAAAGGGAGTTTGTAAACATGAGGAAAATCAACTTTCACAGAGGTAGATAGTGATAGGAGAAGGGAGAATGGTTTTAAGCTAAAGGAGGGAAGATTTAGATTGGGTATCATGGAGAAGTGGTTTACTGAGAGGTGCTGGAAGAGGTTGCCCCAAGAGGTTGTGGATGCCCTGCTCCTGGTGCTATTTACAGCCAGGTTGGATGGGGCCCTGGGCAATCTGAACTAGTACTTGATCTATCACAGAATCACAGAATGGCCAGGGTTGGAAGGAACTTCAAGAATCATGAATCTCCACTCCCCGTGCCACATGCAGGGCCACCAACCTCCCCATTTAATACTAGACTAGACCAGGCTAGTGGCTGGCAATCCTGCCTGTGGCAGGGTGGTTGGAACTTGAGGTCCATTCCAATCCAAGTCATTCTGTGATTCTATGATGATTCTGTGAATCCTCAGATTTGTCAGGGCCTTTCATTAGCTACTCATCCTGAAACCTCCCTATCTCTATGTAAGAAAATGCTATCTATGCCTGCTTCAAGACATGATTAGTTAATATTTGTAAAAGTAAAGAAATAAACATTATTTGTGTGCGTGTGTGGTGCTAGTGAGTTTACACATGCAACTCAAGAGACTAATATTTTAATAAAAGGTGATCTTCTGCGTTTTTCCTGTGATTAAAAATGTTCAAAAGAAATCCCTATTTTTCCATGTTCACAGAAAGGAAACAAAATATAAGCAAAGCTATGGATTTTTCCATTTGTTTTGCGTGCCATAGTGGATAGTCAAAGCCCTAGTATTTCTTTACAAATATGATATTTCTTTAGTGAGAAGAGAAGGTTAAAAAGGCAGTTAAAAACTCTTTGAACCTTTCTATTTTATTCTTTCAGCTGTTGTCATTACAATCATCAGTAATTCCACAGAAGACAGATGCTTGATTTGGCTTTGAAAGTGTGCACATCTTTTAGATGTTTTGACCAACAGTATCTACGTACTAATAAAATCATAGCTATAATCTAGATCTTTCTCATTACACTTTTTTGTTTGATGAAATAACTGAAAAAAAAAAAAAAATTGTCTTCAATTTCATTATACATTTGGAATATTTTTGCCCATATAGGCTGTGCAGTCTTCTTCTGTGGAAATATTCAAGACCATCTGTACACCTATGTGAGACCTATTCTAGGGTGCCTGTTTTAGCAGGGGCTTGGGCTTGATGATCTGTGATTCTGTGATTTTTTTGGACCACTATATTGTAAGAAATGCTGATGAAGAGTGTTCATGCTACTTTTAATCTAAGTCTAGAAGCTCTTGTGTAGCTTCTCTTAGCCCTGCAGATTATGAATATGCTTTTTTTTTTTTTTTTTTTTTTTTTTTGACACGTAACTTTGTAATTTCTTGAGATTATTAGAAATTAAGAACATTTTTCTGATTCTTATAATGAAATTGACAGGTAACTTAAGTTTCAGGTATGAAAAGACTGAGAAACATTTTTCTCAGCATTTAGCATTTAACAGTAACCTTTCAGAGCCCTTTCTGATGAGAATTCCCAAACAATTTTGGTGACCTAAAGAATTAAAAAAATAGTAATGAACTGCTTAGCAACACAAACAGAAAATCAGTACACCTGTGAATGTATAATAGTTAAACCATTTTTTGAAAATACTTGTGAGCAAAGGATTTTTTTGTCTGATCCTAAACTTCTGTAAGATCTTTAAGATAAAAATACACTGTAAATAATCCACATAGTAATCTCAGATTTGCTTGTGCATTTAATAGATCTTTGTTTAGTCTATTATCTCAGTGACATAATACAGATGAAATTTATTTTCAGCCCCTGTGTATTTACAGACATCATGAACAGCGTTTCAAAAGGGGCAATAGAGCTGATTAGAATGTATTGATTTGTGTTTGGTGTTTGAGCCTACCACATATAACTTTCCCATGATTGCTCAGTGTGAACTTTTACATGAGCCAAAGTAAAATTGCCTTCCCAATAATAATTTCTTGTATCATGCAATCATAGCAATCGTTTTTTCTTGAAGAAAAAAAAAATGAAACGGAAATGTAGAAGATAAAATTAAGTGTATAAACATGTCAATAAGAAAACAACACCTATTTTATTTCAAAATACTGTCTTAAAAAGAAGAGAAATGAGGGAAAGTAAAATCCTTCAAAACTTAGAACTGCTAGAACAAAAGTGATTGTGTAATAATTTATTTCACACTGTTTAACTGTGTGAATCACATTTTCTTGATCTAAATACCAAATCAGTTATTGAACGAAGGAATTAACTCCTCATTACCAAAACATTTTCATTTATACCCAAGAAATTATAGAATAATAATAAAACCATATAAATTGTGGTAGAAATGACTATGAATGCAAATGCTCTATCCAACCATCTTTTTTTTTTGAAAACAACACCTATAATATGCAACCATTTCAGACTATTGTAGAACTTGTGATATGAATGCAGCAAGTTTGTGCTTAAGAAAATAAAGCTGTCCAGATTAAAAAACATTGCCTTGTTGTAATAATTTATAATATAGCATTGACAGTGTAATATAGCATAGTCACATGATTAAATACAGGATATGCATTTCATCAGAATAATTGTAAAATTTCTTACAAATACTCAACATTGTGCAATTTGCTGATATGCCTAGCTTTAGGATGTCATCCTCATTTTCAAACTATTTGATTATTCAAGCAACTGCTATCTTGAGAAGAGTATGCTTTTTGGACTTGTGTCAGACTAAATGACAGAAGTATTTTTCATCAGTTTAAGCCAAAAATACTGCACTCTAAAGGAAAAAGATTTATGGCTTACTTCTCTGGAACACTCAAGACTTAAGGGCTTAAGCAAGGTCTTAGTCATCCTGTTAAATTTGAAATCATTATAAATAGAAAGACAAGGTCCTTAATAACCCTCATGCTGCTGCAATATTCTGTACCTAAGTATAGGCTTTCTTGAGAATTCTTATCTACACTGGGCACTGAATATGAAAAAAAAAAACAAATAAAAAATAAAAATAAAAATTGAGAGTTTTAACCATGAGGTAAATAGAGTTAAAGACTTGTATTATAATTTGCAAAACAAGGCTTGCAGAATACAGAGACATTAAAGTATACAAAAAAATAGGAAGTTGTCTTTGTTTTGAGTCTTATTATGAAGATTCATTAATAAAGATAAAATAAGCCTTGTGCACTGTAGAATGATTCTAAATAAATCCCAAAGTACAAATGTGAATTGACACATAATTGAAACATCTAACATGATTTGCTCCGAAGTGGATTGCACATCCTGTGCATATATTTTTATTTCAGAAGAATTGCATTTATAAGGAAATTTATGTTATATGAGATGATGTTTCAATTAAATTGAGTAGAGTCATTTCAGTGAATGAATTGGAGTGTCTTTCAAGGAAGCCATACTTGCTAATCTAGACAAACTCAAAGAGAACAGAGCACAATCAGTTGCCCCAGGATGAGATATGTAACTCCCAGGACACTCACTGCTCTCCCCAAATGCGATATTAATTATGCTCTACCATAAAGACATAATTTGAAAGAAATGCTGAGCCCAAATGATTTCCATGAGCCCAGCTGCAAAGAAGTGTAGAAATTTTACAGATGAAGCAGAACTAAAAGCAAAAAGAAGGACTTCACACCCTCTTAAGAAAGACCCAAAGTAAAATGCATAACTGTAAGGATATCCAGCACTGAATTGACAGCCTGCACAATTCTGGTATCAATACTGAGAATGTAGTATAAGCAAGGTGTTTTAATATGGATTGTGGCCTACTAGAATTAAAGTCAGATCATCAGGCTTTGCAGCACAACCCTGTAGGCAACAGAATCAGAAAAAAATAAAGAGCAAATACGAATGGCAAATCTGCTGAATTTCTCTTTAATCAGACATTAGAATACAGGCAATCACAGCAAATCTACTGAGAAACACTAACTTCTTGTGTTTTACCCTATTCAGATATCAAGGGACTAGTCTTACACAGCTTCCAGGCAACTGTTTTATTGCTTTTCTCTGTCTCACTTTGAGAGTACTGAAATTTTTGCTTCTCCTTCAGAGCATTGGCAAAGCCCACAAGCACAAAAAAAATCTGTCATCTTGAACTCCAGCTTCTGTTTGTTTTCACTAATGAAAACTACATTGAATTAATGCATGCACTCTGAGGAAAGCTGCTTGTTTTGTCTGCTACAATCAACCACATCTATGAACCTTTTTCATCCTGTTGAAGAGCATTGAAGCTGTAAGACTCTCAAGTATTAGTACAGTTGATGTATTCGTTTAAAAGCTTGTATCTGAATAATTGAATAACTGAATAATTGAAACTGTCATTAGCAGTCAGATGTAATGAACTGAATCAAAGAATTTCCTTCATTCAACTTCGTCTTTAGATTTTAACATGGCCATTTCTAGTCTTAAAAATCAGCCTTAATCTCCAAATGGTTTCCGAAATGCAGCAATGGACACTAGATGTTATCCAGTCTTTACTGTTTGTGCTTAAAAGTGTATATGCAACATGAAGAGAATCAGATATGGTTTGTTGATGACAGAGGTATGAATCAAGCAAAAGAATTTCAAATGATTTTATAATTCTCATAAAGAAAATATCAGAGGCAAAGGGAAATCATGCACAAAAAATCAGCTATATAATAGGAACAGAAGTTGAGTCCAAATCCTGTGTTTAACAACTGTGCTGTCCCTCTCCCTGTCCCTTGAGCTTATTTATATTTCATGCACCAGATAATGTGAAAGAAGTCCTATCTGCATCAAAACATTTCTCATATCAGGCAGAACAGGAAAAAAAAAAAGACATCAGTCTGTTTCAGAGATTCAGCCTTCTTTCATGTGACTTAAAAATAATGCTGTTACTGCTTTAATTCCTTCTCCAGGTACTATAAGGGATACAAACTAACCAATGCAACTTGACTTAAAGATATAAAAATAGGGAACTGAATTTTGCTAGAGTAGGCTAATCATTTTGTTTATTAGTTTTTGTGGGAAGTGTCATGGCATGAGTTGGATTCCCTTGTACTTAAAGAATGACAAATCACAATTTGGAACTAAACTTCTGAAAATATAGGGAAAAGTGAGACTGAGTCATTCAGGAACATCCAGATGCATATGTAGCTGATAGAAAACTTAAAAACAATCAGATCCATTACCTGAAATGATCCATTACAAAAACCAGATCCATTACCCATTCTTCCCAGGGCTGTTACTAATGTCCACAGTGTGAAGCAGTGGGGACTGCAACAGTCTGCTTTAGTGCACTACTATTAAAGATGGTAAAAAAACAAAAGCTTAAAAAAATTAACTTATCTTCCATGTGATGAGAGAATACAGCTTGGGATATTGTATATCTTCACTGGTTACATAAGTGAACCATTTGCTTCTAACACTTCTACCACCTCATTCCCAATCTTCCTATCCATTTCTCTCTTTTTGTTGTTGTTTGTTTGTTTGTTTTGTTTTGTTTTCAGCAGTACTCACATCTTTTATTTTGCTAAAAATGTGACCCACTCTCTCATGCAGAGCACTGAAGCTTCTAAAATGTCCTTAATTTTCTAATATATATTTCTTCCAGACCTTTGCACTTTTTAGTCTTCATTTACCACTTGCTTCATATCTGTTGTAGATTTATCTTCAAAAGCAATAACATTTTACTTATAAATATATACCAGTAAGTATAGAAGATTAAAAATATCTGCATTTTAAAAACCCTAATCCCGAACCCCCATACTTCATTTTTATCACAACTAGTATAGCATGTTGGTTTTTTACCAGTTATCTCTCTCTCTATGTAATTTTTTGTCAGCTGTAAAACTCAAAAGAGTTAATTCTTATCTCTCTTAGAAGACCAATTTAACAATCATTTCTTCTTTCTCCTTTTTTTTTTTCTTTCTTTTTTATTATTTATTTATTCATTTATTTTTACAGAGGGAAAATCCCAGGAACATTAAATCAAAAGCATCTCCCCATTTGTGTCTCATGAGCTGTGAAATATGGCTTAGATACAAGAGAGAAGATAAATAGTTTTCATTTGTAACCCACAGAAAATGGTTTCTTCTGCTCTGGTAACTGGTAAATCTAAAAAAATACTCTAACGTAAATTCACTTTTCTTTTTAATAACTGTAGCCATGTAAGAGGATGAGTGAGCTTGTACAACCTTTCTGTAATGCATCAGGTCAAATTCCATTAAAGATTTAATGCTACAGGCACTTAACATTTAAAAGCTGTCTTGTCTGTAGGATAAAAATGAGTTATATGCCCTCAACTTAAAACATAATATTAAAATTATCAGAACTGTACTTAAACAGTTACCTGCTATGCTTATCTTTCAGACTGGAAAGTATGTTCTGGTCATTCTGTATGAAATTGCTGTTATATATCAGCTATTAATTTCATCACTTCTGCAGCTTTTCCTATGATCCACATCCTCACCACTATCCAGTTGTACATTTTTCATCTCCTTGTTTATCAACACTTCAGAATCTATGAATTTATCCTCACAGTATACTTCTAAGCATGGAAGCACTATGAGGGGCTAATAATTCTTAGATTGAGAACAGAATCATGGAAGTACTAAGAGGTAGTTAAGAATCAGGTCAGACTATAAAACCACCAATTATGTTTAAATTCAGTGCCCAAATTTTGTTTAAGGTATATTCATAATATACTGAAAAGGAGATAAGAATGACAAGTGATTCTTCACAGTGGTTGAAAAAAAAAAACACCAAAAAAAGTGGAAATTAAATGTTTCTACTTGCACAATACATATTTTCTCAGTAGCGAAGATTGGAGAACATTGTGGAGCCAAAGTTTCTTCTCTAACGGGGAAGTAAGTCGAAAAGACCTCAAAGAAATTGTGAAAATCTGCAGCAGATTAAAAAACCCACCAGGAATGTGGTGGAGTCACTATCCCTGGAAGTGTTCAAGAAACGTTTAGATATTGGACTGAGGGACGCGGTTTAGTGAGGAAATATTGGTGGTAGGTGAATGTTTGAACTGGATGATATTGGGCATCTTTTCCAACCTTGGTGATACCATGATTCTATGAAAAATAAAAGGGAAAACTTGGGTTTTGGTAAGGAAAATGAGTCAGAAATATACAGATTAGAAAACTCATTTATCTGGCTTTTCCAATATAAGACAAGACATCCTGTTTTCAAAAGATAGACACAACCATCAATCTTGACTTTTCTTTGAAAAAGTCCAACAAATGTTGCATGAGGAAAACATCTCTTTCTGCAGATACAGGAGATACTTGCTGAATCTTTATTTCTCAGCTTCCTCAAGAGTGTTTCTTGATAGTCAAAGAAAGCATATCAAAGAAGACAAGACAAAGATCATGTTTAAAAAAAAAAAGGAGTGCATACTTGGAATCAGGACATAAGGGAGATAATTAAATAAGAGTTTTATGATTATTTATAATACTTATATACTTATAAGTATTCTAAAATAAAATTTTGGTGTGCTGTTTTGGAAAAAAAAAATCATTTTCCATGTAAAACAGCTGGCAGAAAGTATCTGAAATTAAAATAGGATGTTTTGAGGGAGGACAAAGTAGCCATTCCAAAATTTTATACATGAAGTGAACAACTGAAGAGACTTGAATATCTGCAGAAATAAGCCAGATATTTATTAAAAAAAAAAAATAAAAAATGCACATTTTCAATGCATAGGAATTAATCATTAAATAGTGTATATGTGTGTTCTTTAGTCTCAGTAACATTTTTGTAACAGCCTGAAGCCGTAGCTGTAATAAAAAAAAGAACTGACTAACAGAGCCTGTCAAAAGAACGTCATCAACACCTAATTTCCTGCAGCCTTCTAAAAGTAAGGCACAGCATAAAATATTAGCGTTTTTCACTTATTTTAAGAAAAACAAAAGGTGTTTTGATGTTGAAACCCCAAACCATACAGATAAGTGTATTGCCTTATATTTAACAAAGTATGTTCCAGGATCCTGGAGAATGGTTGACTGAAAAGCCTCAAGATTCAAATACAGGAAGAAATAATGTCATAAATATCACAGTTATAAGAATATTAAATTGCCACTAAATGATTCTATGACAGCAGTAATGGCTGAACCTCTATCAGTGACTGCCATTTCTGTGTTCTTGTCACTGCAGAAGCATGTAGGAATTAATTACAGTAAAAGGTCCTTCCTCCAAGTGACTGATGAAACAGTCATCCCAAAAGCATATTATTAAGACATAAATGCTGCAAAACTTTCTTCACATTGAGAGAAAACACATAGTTGATCAAAAGCTGCACTTGTTGATGCTTCCTCCTGCATTACAAGGTCTCAGAAATGACAATCTAATGGTACTGACATATATGCAACCCCAGCTTAACAAGTAAATAATAAATACTGCCAACATTTATGGCAGATATCTTGAAAGTAGTTTCACTGTGATGAAAAAAAAACAAAAACAAAAACAAAAAAACACCCCCCCCCCCAAAAAAAAAAAAAACAAAAAACCAGCTGTTGTATTATGTAACTAAAGAACATTGAAGAAAAGAGTGGATTGTGCAAAACAGCTAAGTACAAAACTGATCATGTTATTTGACATGACAAATATATGTTCAGAAAGGATAACGATGTTTTAACTCTCTCCACACAAATTTGAAATATTGACGGAGAAGATATGACATATTTTCCAGTTTCAGATTATTCCAAAGTATTATCCCACTATTACGTATCAAATTAGAACTTCCCTCATGCTGAGAGAATCATCTTGTTCAAAGAATTATTATGGTATGAAAAATGTTACAAGATAATTATTTTAGCTACTATCAATTTCAAATAATAATTATCATATTAAAACTTGAATCAGCAAATAACAGATGCCTGGATTGTAGTTGAAAACAATTCTGCTAGGAGAATATTAATAAAGCAAGGATGATCTGTGTCTAAATCCAACTTGAACTGAAAGACTAACAAATCACCTTCTGCAGATAAAATTATTTCACACATTTATTAATGCTTTCCACATTTCATCAGATAGAGAAACCAGTAGTTTACATATCAGTTTGTTACCTGATATAAAACTCCAGAGATACCAAGCATTTCTGTAGAAACTCTCTAAGAAGTATTCAAGTGACTTACAGAATTTTACAACAGGGACAGTGTGCATCCCTGCTTCAAGATAAAGCTCACTGTTTGTACAAATATAAGCATGCACAAACATAGATACCACAACTTCAGTAACAGTCTAAACAATTGAAAATCTAACTTAAATATTACTTTAAGAGATTAATTTCAAACAAATTGAATACATTGATAGCAATATCAAAAGTGAAACAGGTTTGCTGATGCAACAGTTTGAAAGTCAAATAAAGGGTCGATTCAAGGTTTGTGAACAGAAAAAAAAAATTGTTCTGGTAGTGGAGCAGAATAAGACAGAAAAACTGAAGTACAGTTTCTACTGGAGAGCAAACAAGGTAAGGGCTCATGTATGTGACTGTCTATTTTAATAAAGCAGATGGTTTTGGAAAAAGATGAGAATTTCCTGGAGACTTTGCATGAAAAAAAAGCATGTTTCTGCCTTCATGTAGATCCTTCCAGCCCACGGAGATTTTCTTTCCTTCCAGCAGCTTTCCACTATCCACTTGACATCCTTTTCTGGCAATCCCAAACTCTGATACCCTTCTCCATCACTGCCTGTTTGTGAACACTTACACCTCTAGAGCTGACGCTGCACACTAAAACTGCCAGCCACCATGCAGGGGCTCCTCATGCAGGCAGTGGACACGAGCCTGTTTGTGGAGCCACAACATCCTTTACTCTTGTCTGGCAAATGCAAAGGATGCAGATTTTTGCCAATAGAAGACAATTACCTATTTTCTCAATGGCTTGAGCTCACTTCGGATGCATATTGGCAGCAGCAGTTCATTCTGATTGTAAAAGTGGTTTAGGGACGGGAGACCTTTAGGGAAATTACAAAAAGATGACTAAAACACTTCCCTGCTGATCTCCAAAATGAGTTCAGTCTCTATCAGCGACCTATTACTGACCTCAGACACAGAAAAAAATATTCTCCAGAATAGTAAATACTTACTGTTCAAAAGCAATAGCTAGAAACACTTAGTAAATTCACAGATTTTTTAAGGAAAGAATAAATGGAAATAAATACGAACATTGTAATAGGCAATTTTCTTCAAGAAGTCAACAAGTATTTTCAGGGAAGAGTAGCATACAACATACAAGATCAGGTCCGTAAGCCTCTGTAACAACACTAGACAACAGAATTTTGTCTAAACATGAAACAGAACAACTGAAAGAGTAAATACTCAATACATTGGTGAATTGTTCTGCAAAAGAATATACTGTATTGCCCTAATATCTCAGGACCAAAATATAAGTTACCTTGTATCTGCCCAGTGGCAGAGCCATCAGCCTCCCCTCCCTCCTCACCCCTCCCCCCCAAATAAATAAATAAATAAATAAATAAATAAATACGTGGCAATATTAAAAAAATTTAAATAAAGGGAAAATAATTCAGCAAATTGATTTATATTTTTTTCTGAAAAAAAAAAAAAAAAAAAAAAAAAAATATAATTATATAAACACAGTTACATGCTTTCAGTGGAAATAAAATGAAGTGCTTAAGAAGAAACAAAGTTGTCTATGTATGTGAAACAAGGCAGAAAATATGTCAATTTCACTTTACATCCGTTTTCCTTCCAAACAAAAATGATTTTAAAAAGCATACAGACCATGGTAGATTCCTTTTTCTTCAGAAGAAATGTTCCATAAATACACACTGAGAACTGCCATATTACGTGGACCCAAATACGCTAATACACAAATGCACAAACACACTACTATCAGAGTACAATATTATCAACAAATGTTCTCGCAGCATCTGTCAAGTAGGACAAAGCCTCCAGCTATATTCAGCAAGGCTGAATTACACAGTCATTGCTACACAGCTAGCCAGCAAATTCTGTCACAAGAGAAATCCTTCCACATAAGAGAAAACCTACAGGTTTCCTTGGAGTTACTCTGCAGTGAACTCTGCATTACAGCTGAACCTGATTTTGGTTGTCAGCTCTGGTTCAAAGCATAAAAAATGATCAAATTTACAAATTAAAATAGATTTTTGACAAAGAAATGCCCTTTGTCCCCACTGCTTTGTTATTTCATTAAAATATCTGACAGCTGGAATTGGGCAGATGTCACTGAAGAGAAATTGCTTTATGAGTGTTTTACAGACTTTAAAATTTCTCTCTTGGGATTTCAAAATCCTAAAAGAGGCAAAAATCTTCAAAGGTAGTTCAGCTGCTCAATATGCTGGGGAAATTAGGTCATACCCCTTGCCAGCTATAATGGGATTATTTAGAAAACTATAAGACTACTGGAAGAATTTCAACACCCTTGAGTAGGACAAGTGTGCCATGTACAGCTTGTACGTGGCAATGCCCAGCCAGTGGCCCAACAAGCTCCTGTGGCTCAGTCATTTGGCTGCAACCTATTTCCGCATTAAGGCAAAATCTGCCAATAGTCAATTCAGCTGTAACCATATTTATGAGCATCATTCATTTGCATTAGTCAGGAAGGAAACATAAACACATACATAGCAGTGCTCTGTATATACTGAAAACATCCCTAATCAGCTAACTTTTGCTGTATGTTAATTGAGGTCTTGAGGATCAGGAAGTTTAGTCTGTCAATGAAATTGCTGTTTTATTTTATTTAGTAGACAATATTGCTTTTGGAGGGCCTGGGGAATGGAAGTCTTCCCTTTAGTCAGGGAAGGGAAGAGGCGGTCCAAGAGTACTTAGGCAACACCAATGTTCATGAATCCATGGGACCCGATGGGATGCATCCATGGGTGCTGAGGGAGCTGGCAGAGGTGATTGCTGAACCGTTCCCTATCATCTTTGAGAGGTCTTTGAGAATGGGGGAGGTGCCTGAAGACTGGAGGATAGCCAATGTCACTCTGGTCTTCAAAAAGGGCAAGAAGGAAGATCCAGGTAATTACCAGGTAATTACAGCCTCACGTCTGTCCCTGGAAAGGTGATGGAACAGCTTGTGCTGGATGCCATCTCCAGACAACTGGAAGAAAAGGAGCTTATCAGGAGTAGTCAGCATGAGTTCACCAGGGGGAAGTCATACTTGACCAACCTGGTAGCCTTCTACGATGTTGTCACTGGCTGGGTGGATGGGGAGAGAGCACTGGATGTAGTCTACCTTGATTTCACAAGGTGTTTGATACTGTCTCCCATGACATCCTTATAACAAAGCTGAGGAAGTGTGGGATAGATGAGTGGACAGTGAGGTGGGTTGAGAACTGGCTGACTGGCAGAGCGCAGAGGGTCGTTGTTGGCGGTGCAGAGTCCGGTTGGAGGCCTGTAACCAGCGGTGTTCCTCAGGGGTCTGTGCTGGGTCCGGTCTTGTTCAACATCTTCATCAATGACCTTGATGAGGGGATAGTGGCCACCCTCAGCAAGTTTGCTGATGATATGAAGTTGGGAGGATTGGCTGACACGCCTGAAGGCTGTGCTGCCATTCAGCGAGACCTGGACAGGCTGGACAGATGGCCAGTAAGAAACCAGATGAGGTTTAACAAAAGCAAGTGTAGAGTCTTGCACCTAAGGAGGAATAATCGCATGCACTGGTACACATTTGGGGATGACCTGCTGCAGAGGAGCTCTGTAGAAAGGGACCTGGGTGTCCTGGTGGACGACAGGTTGGCCATGAGCCAGCAGTGTGCCCTTGTGGACAAAAAGGCCAATGGCTTACTGGGGTGCATTAAAAGAGCGTGGCCAACAGGTCGAGGGAGGTGATCCTCCCCCACTACTCTGGCCTGGTGAGGCTTCATCTGCAGTACTGCGTCCAGTTCTGGGCTCCCCAGTACAAAAAAGACAGGGATCTCTTGAAAGAGTTCAGCGGAGGGCCACAAAGATGGTGAAGGGCCTGGAGCATCTCTCTTATGATGAAAGGCCAAGTGAAGTGGGTCTGTTCAGCCTTGAGAAAGATGACTGAGATGAGACCTGTCTATAAATATCTAAGGTGTGGGGGGCAGAATGGCGAGGCCAGACTTTTCAGCAATGTGAGACAGGACAAGGGGAAACAGCCAGAAACTGCAGCATAGGAAGTTCTGCACAAATGTGCGCAAGAACTTCTTTACAGTGAGGTGACGGAGCACTGGAACAGGCTGCCCAGGGAGGTGGTGGAGTCTCCTTCTCTGTTCGAGACCCGCCTGGACACCTACTTGTGTGATCTGGTGTAGGAACCTGCAGGGGGGGTTGGACTCGATGATCTCTGGAGGTCCTCCCAACCCCTTTGATTCTATGATTCTGTGATCAGTAGTGCTGATGTGCATTATATGCATGTCACATTGTTTCCATATTAGTAGTGATTCAGCAAAAAGTACATCAAAATTGTAGGAATATGATTAAAACCAATATGTAGTATTTGCAAATATTGCACTGTTCTTGTCTGCTTTAGCTTATTGCTAGAGAGACATATATAGCTCCTCTTTCCAGAAGGAATGAAAATATTTCTTCTGTCCTAGTTGTTAATTTCTTAGTAACAAGTCTCACTGAAGGAAAATAATATGTTTTCTAATAGCCCAATAAATTGTCTGAAATTCATCCTTGGGAAAAAAAAAAATACATAAGGAAATAAATAAATTGTTTAAGTAAAAGAAAAAAAAAAGAGAGAAAAGAAACGTATTGAAACACTTTTTTTTTCTTGTACACTGTTGTTTAAAATCATCATTGCAGCAGCAAAACCTATAGGCAGAGCAGTTTGACAAAACATAGTAAGGTACACTCTTTGATCCGAAGGATACACAGGTTCAGTAGCGCAGTCTCCAGTGGGATCAAAGGAATGTTTGACAGAGAAACCTTCTTCTGACAACATTGTTTGATCTATGTCTCAAGGACAGAAAAGAAATGTTATTTTCATTTTCATGCTGACATGCAGGAGTTTGCTAGGACATTCTCGTAAACAAAGTGCTGCAGACCATGCTATCATCCAATTCATATTTTTCTCCAGATTTTAGAGTAGGTGTACTTTACAAAACAGAATGTTCTCTGGTGAGACAAAAGTGCAAGGAAGTCTAGTACAATTACAAAACTCACACAACCCAGGGAGAGATTTAGAAGCTACAGCAACTAGCTACTCCTGGAAAGAAAGGATTTTCATAGGAAATAAAGAGATACAAAAAGAGCATAAAAACACAATGTATGGTTTTCTGGAGAGAAGAGTTATACTTTGCTCAGGTAACAGTGCAGCTGAGAGTACATTCCCCTTGTAGTCTGTAGATCATCTGCCTGTTATCTCCTGATGGTTTTTGCTTCTCCTTACTGCCTTTCTTTTATTTTCCTTTTTCTTGGGGGCTTTGTTTGTTTGGGCTCTTCTTTGATCTCTGTTTTGCAGTGATATCCAGAAGATTGCCAGTTACCAGTTGATAAATTGATGAATATTGAGGTTTATGTATTACAAGTTAAAGGTACATTTCAAAGGACGTATGACAGGCTGCACCAGTCTGCGGAAGGAAGCCTGGAGATTTCTGTAAAATCTGCTGACTAAAAAACTGCGGTGTACAGAAATACATTCCTAACGTAATATCATCAGTATGACAAGCAGGATATTCTACATGACATGATAGGTATCACCGTCTAGAGAGATGCTTGTTGATCACTGATTTCTCATAGGTCTTAAAATACGTAATGACTCCCTAGTTGTATTTCTAGAATGAATTAATCCTTACACCTGCTGTTTAATGAAACTTGAGGCACATACAAACCAGTACATATATGTACATGAATGCACACTGCTGTTGGTTTGTATATATAAGCCATAAATTATGACAAAGATATGAAAAAAAGTGTTGTTTTTCACAAAAAATAAAAATCAGAAAAATAATGTGTTCTGCAGAGAACATTTAAAATATTTAGGTGACAGCTTACAAGACTACTGTACTGTTCTGCAAACAATACATGCTATGCACATCACGTTTTGGAACTGTTCCAGCAACAGGGGAAGGAAGGCAATTTTTCTACAGACTTTTGTTAACAGAGACCTATACCCTGTTCTCGAATCTTGTGCATGCTTACATCTCATGGCAAAATGATCCCTCATCTACTTTGAAGGATTCCAGTGCCAGAGTAGTTAGAATACTCGGTATTTTGTATATGAATTACTTCATACGAACTGTCAAAAACAAAAGTATAAAATTTTTTTTTTTTCACTTGTCCATCATTACTTCAGCATTTTCTTCCTAGGGAGCAGAAGCCATTGCAGGGCTATTCACTCCTTTCAGTGACCACATTTAATTCAGAGAATAGCTTCCCTAAGTTGCAGTGGGTCTGTCAACCAGCTTGTGCAGAATTCTTTCCAAGTTTAGACACAGCAAAGATTGAACTCTGTATTCAGAAAACTAAGGAAGAGTCCAAAGGAGCATTCATGGCAAACAATCTAACATTTATTTCTGTTCATTTTATGAACAACACATTGAAGTTTTGTCTACAAATAACCTGTTATTAATTTCTATAAGGAAACAGAGGCAGCAAATTTTGCCTAATAAGTGAAGATGATTTGCAATGCCATGGGAAAATTTAATCAAATCCCAACAGACACTGAATCTTTTTTTGCCTTTTCTTATATATTTCATCAGGTTATGTTAGCAAAGGCAACTACCATTAGAAATTACCCTGGATATTTTTCCTTCTGACAATATTCCTAGAACAACTGTATTTGCCAACAGCAAATTAGATTTTATTATTCTGTAGCAATTCTGTCACCAGAAGTCTTTTGGCAGTATTTTGCAGGGAGCTCTTGTAAATAATAATCAAGCATAGTGAGGTTTTAGACATAAAATTTTATACACTGTAAGAGGTTCATAAACATTTTTTCCATCAATCCAATGTCTATGACAACACTTGACAGCCAGACTCTAGTCTAAGACACATCAATGCATAAATACGATATCTCTGAAAACCATAGTGTAGACCTACCCCTGTTCCACAGTGTGATAATGGTAACTGAAATACACTGTGTTCCAGTGTATTCTTGGCTAGAGGCACAAACTCTCTGGGATTAAAACTGCAGGACAAACTGCAGCAAGTGCAAGGAAGCTGTATAAGTGTCTCTACTCAGGATAGTAGAACAAGCTACCAGTGGGAGATTAAACTTGCAGCTGCTTGTAGCAGCAGTGATTTATTTGATTTATTAACTAATTAAGCCCCTTAGCAATCCTTTGTAAGACTCCTAATCATTTTATCCCCTGTAAAAATGCAGGAGAACGAAAAAAATCCTTCAGTATTTTATTTCTTGGTATCATTTCACAAGAATGAAGCAAACCCTGTCATCTCTCTGCATGCAACCAACTCAAGAAAATCACATTCACCCATGGATGCCTTGGGGACCCATTCTTTTTAGTCAGCATTTCATGAGAAGAATGCCAGAAACTTGCACAGCCTATAGCAAAATTAATTTTGGTCAGTGCTTTGGCTGGAATGAAGGCAGTCAGGCAGTCCCTCTTGTATAAGTTCTGCAAAAGGCAATGCTATTCTGGCAAGGGACAAGGGAGACAAGATGCATGGCTTCTTTCTCTGAGAATGATGCAGGATCAATCTATTCAGAGGACTTTCTTTCCAGTGTGCTTCTTCAGTGTGCTCATCAGGCTGGATATCTACTGTGTCAAAGACTCTATATTCATACTACAGCAGTCCTGCAATGACGTCCTGAGCTAAACACAAGGAAACCATCCACTTCCTGATGCTATCAGTCCTCACCTTGATAAGCATTTATGGGGATAGTGGGGTGGAAGTAAATCAAGCTTGGCTTGTAGAAGGAAAAGATCTTTAAAATGAACTTTTCAAATACGTTTGTACATTGACCTACAAACTGCTGAAAGATAGCTGTGACTTGTTGGGTGAGGGGCAAGAGATACTGTTGTTTCTACTCTGCTTTCAATACAATGGGTTAAGACTGCCATCTATTGCCTGTAATGCGTGTGAAATCTTGTTGAGTTATTCACAACAACTTCACATCTCTCTGCAGCTAATATCCAAGGAACAAAGCCCTTTGCATGCATGTTTTTCTTCAATGATTGGACTTTTCTGAAAAAGATATTTAACTGACTAATATACTGAGGCAGAACATATTCTTGATTTCTAAGATCTCTGTTAATTTTTTAACATACATATTCTTTGTAGAACAAAGTCTTATTGGTACCTTTCTTGTGATGGAAGTGTACTCCTGAAGTATATTAGTGCACCAATGAAGAAAAGAAACCTAATTTCTGTTTCAGCCATCCATAAAACAGACATGAGGAAAACCATAATTGAGAATTACATTTTTCCAGCACTTTAATAAGAGATTACATGTATCATCCGGATTCCTTAAAATGAAATGTGAAAGCAACCAACTTAAATTCCAAACAGCAATTAAAACAGAGCTTTGGGGGAAAATACTGCTGATAACAGAGCTCTGCATTATTCATTTCACAGACCAGATTGTGTCCTAAGGAATACTCAAAGTGAGGGAAAAGGTACAAATCCTCCTCAGACCCTACCTGCAGGCCAGCATTCATATAAGGGGACAGAACAGAGGAGATTTGACCACTGCTTCTTCCCCTACAACTGCTGAATGGATGCTCAAACTGCACCTCCATGCTGGATGAAAATGTTTTGAGAAGAAAGCTTTCTCCAGGAGAGATCGTATCACTGTTAGAAGTGGTGGCAAGAAGCCATGTCGGTTCCCATATGATCTATCAACCTGAATGCTTTAATATGTTATATGTTTTAGTGAAGGCATTTCACAAAAGTACTAAGAATTCTAAATATGCTTCCTTGATATGTACTAACATTAAACACTATTTAGTAAAATAGCCAGTTGCATGGCACAAGCCAGTTACACTTAGCACAAGCTACAAACCAGCTTCGTTGGGGCATATCAGCATATCTTTGATGTAGTTTTGTGGATTAACATGCAATAACTGATGATTGTCTCAGTATTTTTCACTATTAAAAAAATGCCACTTAACCAACTTACAAATTTCTTAAGTTTAACTATAAGGTTTTCAGATAGACTGCCCATAAATCCATGCATCTGTATGGCTAGCAGATTCTGTGTAAGGGACAAGCAGTTTTGGGACTAGCGGTATGGACAGGTACAAACCAGATTAAAGAAGACAATTTACATGCAATGGCAAACCAAAGAGAAAGCAAGGATGAATTCTTACTTCTTCCTCAGATTTCAATGATAACATTGAAGATAGATAGATAGATAGATAGATGGATAGATAGATAGATAGATAGATAGATAGATAGATAGATAAATAGATAGATAGAAGAATTTCCATGTTTTACTATAATGAAGTTCTGCCCACATAAGCTCCCAATCTTTTGGGAAGGTAGTATCTAGCATTCAGTTTCAGTTTTATTTCATTCATTGTTACTTTTACAGTATGGCAAAAATCATACCATATAAAATCTCTTGGCATTGACTAGGTTTCCATTATGCCAACAGAATAAATACAGAAAAGAAAGTTCTTGTCCCCAGATGCATACAATCTATCTAGTGTATGAAAGACGATATATAGATACAAGGAAAAAGCATAGGCTGATGAAAGTGTCTGCCCAACAGTTACATTGGCGAACTTCGTTCTTGGTGGGCTTAGAAAATAAGGCTCTGTTCCAGCATGATGAAAATATCCTTGCAGTTTTAATTTCAATTTTCAAATAGTTACACAAATGAACATCTTAAATCAATTGATTATTCCCACTGTAGAAAACATGGATACATTACTAAACTAATTCTTCATATTTTTTAAAACCAGAAGAAAAAGAAATAAAAGATTACTTTTCCTGAGACTCGATCCTACAAGCTATCAATATTTAAGCTAAATATCAGATCTACAAGCAGTGACCCTAAATTTCCTGTGATTCTGTCAATTCACCTCTCTGTATTTTGTCAACACAAATAAAATACTAGACTGAAAAACTGAGTCAGAAATTGGGCTGTGAAAGAGATTAATTCAGTTTAGATGAACTATAAACATTTATTATTTTGTTTTGTTTATTTCTTCTTTTTCTCTAGTCACTCTGCAATCTTTTTATAGTCACATTACATCAGCAAAAATCGTATATAAATCAGATATAAATCATCATTTTATTTAAATTCAATAAATACACAAAATTATGTGTAATAGTTTCTTTACTTTGCTATTTGTATCTATACGAAAAAAATTATATTTATTTTCAACATAATCTTTTCTAGTCAATACAATACATAAGAATCAGAGTAAATACACTTCTATTCAAAATCTTTAAATAACATTCTACCCCCTATTTGTTTACTTTATATATTCATTTTCCAAATATTCTTATGCATATTTGGTCAGCGTATAAGTTTGTTCCTTGAATAGAAAATATTTCATTCGCACATATCAAATCTTTTCAAATCTTTCTCAACAGTTATCACCTTATGACCATAGCTAAATTATTCTTACAGCTTAACCTTTTAAGTGGATTATTAAAATGCCTGATTACAAAACAGTGTTGATATCTTATCTACACAATTAAGCCTAGTATGCAATTTTATTTTCATACTCTCTCCCTCAATTAACAAAATACTCTTCAAGGTAAAAAGAAAGGCTATAGCCCGAAATCATTTCCTTACAGAAAAAAAAAGAAAGGAAAAAAAAAAAAGCAAAGTTTCAAATTAACTATGCCTTTTAAGGATCTGGTGTTCTTTTTTCTCTATCTACATTTCTTCAAAACAAGTATCTTTACCATGCCCAAGTGTACGAAGTGAGAAGCTAGGAGAGTGGGAGGAGTCTGCAGTCAAGAAGAGAATAAGGCTGCAGGTGGAGGTGAGAGAGAGGAAGATGAAGAAGATGAGTGAGTATCATAAAAAATGAGGGCAGCAGTGTAGGGAATGAGTATTAAGGCAGGAAAGTAATGGCGGATGAGCAACACTGTGCAAGGGAGCATAGAGGATAATAAGGCTGTACATGTGGTGCCAAGCAGAAGAGGAGTAGAAGACATTCAATAAATCATTTATCATTAACAGAAAAAGAACTCAGTGTTTTCTCTTTGAAAACCTATTCTCATTGTGTAAGCAGACATTTTCCCTAGAAAGTAATTCGTTTTCCTTATTTAAGTTCTTGCATTTTTTTTTCCTAAGGTTTTAAGTTTTTGTGTGTGTATTTGTATGTCTGCAGGAACTCAGGCAGACTTTATTCTATGGTGAAACCAAAGGGATCAAAGCAACTGCACAAACGTTATGCAGAAGAAACCAAGATTGGCAGAAAAGAAAAAGCAAACAAACAAACAAATAAACAAAAATCACCACAACTTGCAAGAAAGTAGGTATCAAAAGTCACTTGTCAAAAGTCAGGGCTGAAGAAGAGATCCTCCTATGTCTGCTGAAGTAGCAGGAGCTGGCTAGTATAATTGCAGGAGAATTTATAGGTGACCTTTACTGTACCTACTAGAGCTTTTTCTTTGTCATAAGGGATGTTTCTTAGAAGATCCTTCCTTTGTAGTACGCAAGAGGATTAATGAAGAAAGGATGCATTTAACATTGTTCTGACTCATCCTGTGGTTCCTGGGACATCTTATCTGACACTAAGCCCAGCACAAACCAAAGCCAAGGAAGTGAACAGGGATTCCAGACCTGTATATTTGTGTTTCATTTAATAATTATTAGCATGGTCTACTTAATCTTTTACCATGAACAGTTACATATTCTGGAAATATGAACACGAATGGTATAGGAAATAACAGTTGAAGGAGTAGAATTCTTGGGATTACAGACAGATATGTTGTTACTGAGTCCTCATATAGCTCTATGATTAGGGAAGAATGTGATAGCATGCTGTGCAGCATGGAATTTTCACCAAAAAAATCTATTTTTTCAAGAAAATAGAAACAATATTCTCCAATCAGAAATCACATAAAAAGTCCTTCCTTCTTCCTTCCTTCCTTCCTTCCTTCCTTCCTTCCTTCCTTCCTTCCTT
>NW_024884364.1:25686367-25749154 GCF_019232065.1 Centrocercus urophasianus
TTCCTTCCTTCCTTCCTTCCTTCCTTCCTTCCTTCCTTCCTTCCTTCTTTTTCTTGACGATTTTCATTTTAATTTTCTAAAGTTTTCAAGCCTTCATTCTGAAACATACAGTTCTGTGAAAATTTCGAGATTACTTTTCTTATTTACACCTCCTGAGGTCAGTAAGTGAAATTGACACTGAGGGAATCTTTCTAAACAAATGTAAGAAGTCAGAACTCAAATGAAATTAACAAATACATATATTAATGATTTGGTTTATATGAAGTCCAAAACCAAAAAGACACAAAAAAGGAAAACCTCAGACAACAGTCTTATTAAAATGATGTAAAGGGAAAAAAATAAAAAGAGGTAAACAAAGAAAATTTTCAAGTCAGTGAAGCAATGAAAAATAAAAGCGTCCTTTTGCATTTCAAAGCCTGTGAGATTAATGCATCATTACGATCTCAGGAACTCCAGTTGATGTTATTACCAAATCTCTTTTCCAGATCCCTGCCATAGGAATTCCTCCATTTAACTAATTTTTATTGGATTATGTACAATCATAAAATTAATACATGTTGAAGAGTTTCTGTTCAGTGATAATTACTACATTTTACCTCTCTGGAGTAGATATAAACTAGAGAAAGGAAATTACAGGGAAGTATTGCCATCTATAATGATCTATAGTCTGTCAGGCCAGATTTCTAAAGTTCTATTACCCTGCAAGTGCAACTAATTTATTCTAGGAACAAATATTTGTATTGCAACCTACTTCAAAATTAAACACTACTTCTTTTGCAAAATGTATTTTTAAACACAGACAAATTCTACAACAAAATAAAAATACTTTTACATTTTCTCCAGTCTAAGTTACAAAGTACAGCGTGGTGGCCATCATAATGCCAAACTGTGCCACCTGGTTCTTCTTCCCTATGTGTTACGTTCTATAACAAATGCCTTCGATTGGGATACTGGAAGCTCAAAAAGTAGATGCCCTAAGCATTGTTTATTTATTCCACAGTAATATTTTAACAGAAAATAAGTTCATTTAATATTTAATTACACATTATTATCAGAATGATTCACACAGATTATTCTTACAGATTATTAGTGACCTGTGTCTGTTCAGCCTTGAGAAAAGAAGACTCAGATGTGATCTTATTAATGCTTATAAATACCTTAAGTGTGGGGGTCAAAAAGACATGGTCAACCTCTTTTCAGCAGTTTGTGGGGGCAGGACAAGGGAAAATGGCCATAAACTGAAGCATAGGAAATTCCACACCAATATGCAAAAGAATATCTTCAAGTGGGGGTGACAGAGCACTGGAAAAGGCTATCCAGAGAGATTGTGGAGTCTCCTTCTTTGGAGATATTCCAGACCTGCCTGGATGCCCACCTGTGTAGTCTGCTGTAGGAGACTTGCTTTACGGGGGTTAGATTCGATGATCTCTGGACGTCCCTTCATACCCCTACCATTCTGTGATTCTGTGATTCACAAAGGGTAATTTTTTTATTTAAGATCCCCAAAATCTCTCTTTGTTTACTGAATAATATTAGACTCCATCAAAGCACAATCCTAAACTTACTGGCATGTAATGCATTTGGATTTTTTTTCTCCTTTACCGAAGGAGCAAGTTTAAACTTTATGTATATCCTCAAATATTTTAATGTGCTATAATTAAATGCACAGAAATAAAAATTCAGTGAAGAATGGAGAACAGAATTCTCTCTTTTTATTTTCTTTCTCTCCCTCTCCCAGTCCATTCAGGGTTTTTTTGTTTGTTTGTTTGTTTGTTTAATGAGTCGAATTAACAGATGAATTGTTTCAAGTTTTTTTCTACTCTGTTTCTATTTCTGGACTAAGATGAAAAATACCAGTTCAGAAAGAAAAAAAATAAAAAAGAAGAAAAAGCAAAATAATAATTTCTGTGCACCAACTTCTTTTGGCAAGAGAGGTTAGCATAATCTGTTTGCTTTTATTTTAATACAATTTATTCTGAATCCACCGATGTCAATAAAATAAATTTGTTCAAGACCTTCAGTAAGAATTCTCTGCACATCTTTGAGATCATTTTCCACCTCCTCCTTCTTGCCAAATGGTCTCACACTGAAATCCAACATATGTGCATACCTCACAGTACTCTTTCCTTATTGTCTTAAGAACAGTAGCCAGCAGCCTTTTTCTGATGTTTTTATATGCAAGACTTCCTTAAGCAGAAAGGCCCAGGAAAGCTATGACAAATCAGCTAAAGCTGGAAGCTAATGTGTTTTCCTTTTCTCCCTCAAGAATTAACTAAAAACAATTAAGAATCATTTCACTAATGAATGACCATGTCCATACTGGAAGCTAATAGACTTTTGGGTACGTTCATATCTGCAGTCAATTATCTCCATGAGAGCCTGAGACTCCTCTTGCAGAGGAGCACTTAGAGATGGAAGTTCCATTGCACTGATAACTGAGCTTCCCAGGGGTGGGTTTTCCTTATTTATTTCTTGCATAAGTTGCTGCATTTCCTAAGAACAGCTACATTAGTGGCTTCTAGAATTTCTCTTCGAGTATTCCTATAGGGCTTTAAGGATTTCATGGGGATTTCATGGGGATTTCATTTTGAAAACATCTAGGGGCTTCTAGGCAAATTATTAGAATAATAACTTATTCTGCAAAAGAAAAAAAAAATACAGCATCTGAACTACATTCTCCATTAATTCATTTGGCCTTTGACTTCTGTTCTTAGAGACCATTCTGTTCTTAGAGTCAGTAGAGGTGGCAATGCAAGACCTAAACCATCCACCTGCCTCCAGGTGAGGCAGACTATGCCTACTCCATTTCTAGCAGCTGTTTGTTCAACTGGTCATAATAATCCCCTAAAGCTGATAGGCCTTTCAAGCAATATATTTTACTACCTCAGACTGGAAGTATGAGTGTCTTCTGCTCTGCACTGCATTCCTGACTTCTCTCATTCCCAGTGAACCCAGATCACAGACTCTTACCTTGCTCTTTGTGCCATTCTTTTACGTTGGATATCTATCCTAGACCATTACTCATCTTCACTTTACAAACCTAGATCTTTCCTTCACTGATCCTCACATCTAATTTATTAATTCTGTCTCCCATATTGCTCCTCACATTTGTGACTTACTCTGGTTTTGATACCTTGATTTTTTCCCTTATTGATCTGTCTTAGCTCTCAAACTTTCATGCTTATTTGTCCAGGTAAACTAATTATTAAGAACTAAGGAAAAAATGGTTGAATTTATGGATCTTTTTCCCCTTGATGTATAAGCAAAAGAGGGGAAAGCTGATGGAATTTAAATTTAATTTAATTTAAATTTAATTTAAAGTTTTGATTTAAACTGGTGAAAAACAAGGTCATTTATAAGCAATGGGTGGGAAAGAGATATAATACAAATACAGAGAAAACACAGAATGCAGATGTCTGTAACTCTTGCTATACTACTTTAAAAGTGTGTCTAAAAACCTGAACTCAGGCAATGTCATTGTCTTTTGCAGGGTAAGCTTTCACTCTCCTCTCCTTTTAAAACAATGGTTTTTTTCTGTGAGCATTGTGACCTAGATGGAAACCTGACTTTCTATTTCAGTAATGAATCTGTCAAAATTTCGTAGTTTAGAAATACCTGTGACTGTACCATATATTGTACCATATTTTGATCAAAATAAATCCTGATCAGCAGATTAATAAGTCTTTTATTAAGAGTTAATGTTCTGTGCTGATAATAAAATCACCTTCCAAAGAAGAGAAATACAGATAAAATGTTTCACTGTGAGTTAATACTAATTTGATTTATCAGTTTAATTTGCTTCTACTGGAGTTTAACATCATTTGTTAGAATTGTTTGTATGAATTTTACTAGTTCTAACATATAATCTTTAATTGCTAATAATATCTTATTTAACATTATGTACATTCTTCAGCTTTTTTTTGGCCACACTAATTCAAATAATTTATGAAAAGTAAATTACGAGAATCTGTTTAGTTAAATATGTAGTAAGTACAGCTGTGTCATCTGTCATGCACAGGAGACTATCCCACTGAGATCAAAGAATCATAGAATCATGTAATCATAGAATGGCCTGGGTTGAAAAGGACCACAGTGGTCATCCAGTTTCAACCCCCTGCTGTGTGCAGGGTTGCCAGGCTGCCCAGAGCCACATCCAGCCTGGCCTTGAATGCCTCCAGGAATGGGGCATCCACAGCCTCCTTGGGCAGCCTGTGCCAGTGTGTCACCACCCTCTGAGTGAAGAACTTCAATGATCAGTGGAAAGATACGTTGATAAGATCATTTTATGAATAGCAGTCAAATAATGTGGAATAAAATGGATGTAAAGAGCCAATGGTTAGAATTTTAATTTTTATTAAGGACACTTTTTCTCTTTTTTTTTTTTTTTTTTTTTTTTTTTTTTTTTACAATAGGTAGACATTTTAGCAATACAAATTATGATAAAAGTGGATGACTTTCTTTACTTCTGTAACTTCTGTGTTTTATTCTCACAAGCATCAGTGTGTTTTCTACCTTGTTGAGGACTTAATTCATTTAACATTACAGTATATGATTATTCTCTTCAGTGATTTCAAAGAAGAGGTGTATTGTGAAATACCATTGGAGAACATAATGATTTTGTCTAGATGAATTTGAGGAGATCTCAGAAGCAGCAAGCCAATAGACATTGTCTGATTATCTGAAATCCAGCACAAATGTGATTTTCCAATGAATAATTCTCAGATGAGATAATAATGCTATCACTTTACTTTATACTTTGGTAGATATAAAGATTTATGCTGTACTCTGTAGTTTGGGAGATATATAGCTTTATGTTGTACTGGTCTTCTTTCTGATACTGATAAAATATGTGCAGTGAAACTATTATTTATTATGCCTTTCTTCTCATGTGAGAATTCAAAAAATATTATTAAAAACAAAATGATATAAGTAGTACTGATACAATAGCATTTTGTCACAAGTATAAATTTTGATAATTCCGTTCCTCAGGAAAAAAATAATGTTGAGTCAAACTTAAAAATCTGTTTTGAAGAATCATCATTGAATTCCAGATGTACCACATCTCCCAAATAATAAATACATAGATGCAACAGAACTACTTAAAAGCATTTGCCATTGATGGTTATGATAAGCCAAATCTTTTGCATGCCAGAAAGATATGATAGCCAGAACCAGATGAACATAAATTTAATCATCTCATTATGCAACTAAGGTTCGTTAGAGGAGATTAGCAACTAAGCTGAAAGTGAGGAGTTTTCAGAATCAAGCTCTAGCACTAACAATTATTTATCCTGCTATTAAATGCTTAACTACTATTTATTATTACAAAAGGAAATCTGTGTGGTGTGATGAGCAAGAGGGAAAAAGAAGTGTGCTGAGAGGAAGCTACAGCAGTTACAGTACAGTAGTGTGGGAAAAGAATGAAAAAGAAAATGAGCAAAGCCTGATTTCGCATCTGCTAATTGGAAAGAGGAGTAACATTAGGACTACAGTATCTCCTCCTGGTACATGTTGACTTTGTATCTGCCAAGGGACTTCTGCTCTGCAGGAGGCAGTCTGCTTTCCTGTGATTGGAGTAACCCAGCAGGAGCAGTTGATTTCCACATCTAACTTTGGAATAGGCATCCTGAAAGCAGCCATTTTCCCCTTGAAGGAGCACTGCACAGCACCATGCACCACCGCATACTGTCCCCCTTCAAGGATTGCACAGTCATAACACAGTCTAGATGGACATAGGAAAACAACATTTAATGTTTATTTCAGTATGTTCTCAAACAAGGTGTGCAGTGGTGGGATTTTCTGGCTTTTTGGTGATGAGGGCAAGGTGAGGGCAAGGAAGGAGGGAAGAAACATTTATTCCAACTTTATAGTAGCTTAAGACATAATGTAATTTCAATTTAGCTCAAGTTGTAATTAAAGTAAATTATTCTTAAAAAATCTGTTTTCGGTTTGCTGTGTTTTGAAATAGAACAAGTGCTATGATTAAATTTTACATTAAAGCAATTGTATGGCAAGTTGCTCTAGTACATTTTATGTTCTGAGTAATATTTTAGTACTGGAGTTCGGAAATATTCAGATATGTAGGAACTACATACGGATATGTAGCTCTAGTTTGACTTTCTACTTTTGTCTGAGTCTTTAAAATGTCTGTGAATTACTTTTCTTTGACCAAAAGCAGTGCATCCACTGTAAATGCATAGAATTTCATATAGTAATTCATTCTAAGGATGTCAAATTAAGATAATGAATTTTTATCAAGATGTATACATTTGTATGTATTTCCTCAGTAGTAATAAATAAATGAATAAAACATTAAATCTATTAATGACACTAATTAACTAGATGAAAAAAATATATATACTAAGATGAACACATTCATACTTTGCTGTTGTCCAGCTTTCTCAAGTTCCAATGGAATTCTAATAATTCTAATAATATATTTAATAGAAAAAAGACCTTCATGAAACATAATGAGGTGATCAGCAATGAACTGAGCATATATTTTCTTGCAGGCAACAGACAGAAAGTTCTTTACTACTAAGTAGTAGGATGTAACTATGTTAATTTGATTTTGAAATATTGGTAAAATTTCAGTGTTCTTCAGTGAAGATTATATCTTGTGAATTGCAGACATCTAGAAGCCAAAACTGAACTGCTGCATCTTCAGCATGAATCATTACCTGATCCCCTACAAACAAGAAGCAGCTTTCAGAGCAGTGCAGTGAATTTGTGGAAAAAGTATTCTAAAACTTTTTTCCCCAAAGAATTCAAGACAAAGAAGTTTCACTGGATTCATTTTATGTACATATACATAGTGATATGAATGAGTATTTAATAAGGCTCTAACATATTCCCCTTAATGAATTACGGACTTAATAAATAACTTGATGAAATTTCTAGCGCTTTCCTCATGGTGATGTTGAGATTGATGTTCAAAAATCTTGACTTCAACAAGGCCTTTCACACTGTCTCAAAACAAACAAACAAACAAACAAACAAAAACCAACCAACCAAACAAAAAAACACCCTTGTAGGTAAGCTTAGGAAATGTGAGTTACACAAGTGGACAGTGAGGTGGACTGAGAACTGGATGTCCGGCAGAGCTCAGAGGTTGTGATTAGTGGGCAGAGCCTGGTTGGAGGCCTGTAACTAGTGGTGTTCCCCAAAGGTCAGTGCTGAGTCGACATCTTTATCAGTGACCTGGATGAAGGAATGGAGCACACTCTCAGCAGTCTTGATAGTGATACAAAGCTGGGAGGAGTGGCTGACACACCAGACGGATGTGCTGCCTTTCAGAAAGATCTGGACAGGCTGGAGAGTTGGGCATAGAGGAACTTTATAAGGTTCAACAAGGGCAAGTGTCAGGTTCTGCATCTTGGAATGAATAACCACATGCATCAGTACAGGTTGGGGACTGATCTGCTGGAATGGATCTCTGTGGAGAAGAACCTGGGTTCTTTATTATCCATAAACACTTAAACTATTTGGGGATTCTGTCCTCCAAAATGCAGAAATAGCATTTCTGAATGTCTGATACAGAGCCCTTGTCTTGACACATCTGTCCTACTTCAGCCTTTCTATCATGGTGCCAACCCTCGGTACTCACTGCCAAAGAATAAAGAATTTTTGCTGGAAGAATTAGCAAAATTTAGTTCCATAGCTGTTTTATGTGTTTCCTCAGCAATAATACTAACATGAATAAGGATGTAGAGCATATTTGACTTGATTTCTTGTCAGTTCTTCAATTTGGCAGCTGTTTTGCCTCGTTGCAAGATTTCAGGCTTGCTTTGCAAAAATAAGTTTGTTTTCAGAACCAGAGAAGGCAATTGTTATAACAATCATCATCTTTCCATTTTTTTCAGCTTCTGAGTAACAAAACATCTGTTGTGACACATTGAGAAGAGTGACCTACAGCAGCAAAACCTGTGCTGTATTTGTTGCTGAAGGCCATGTTATGCCAGTTATTCCCAAATAACACACCCTTGCTGTTTCCCCTGCTGTGTGAACATTTCTAGCACAAATGCCTTACTGACTTTCTAGGATGTTGATGTTGTATAGCCACTGAGCCATATGTTGGCTATGACATTTTTATTCAAGAATACCAGGGCTTTATCTGAATATACATACTGATCTGTTATGACATCTGTCAGGATTCAGCTAGGTAAGATTTTCATACTCCATTAACCAACTAGTAACTGCAAAGAGCAGGCTTTCAGGTTTCAGAGAGATGTTCCTCATTATCATATGATATTGTTATTTGTAAAAAAATATTTGTCTAGTAATTTTGGAACTCCAAAGAAAATGTTCAAGTAGATCATGCCACTTATAATAAGGTTCCACCCTGCTATCCAGAATCCTGAATGAATTAATCCAGGCTGGGCACCCTTACAACATTGAAGAAACTGAATCACTTAGTCTGACCCTTGTTCTCAGCCTTTTCTCCTGAAAGAAAGAGCACACGTGCACACAAGTCTGATTTCGACAAGGAAGCCAGAAACAGCAAAACCATTCTGAGACTAGAAAAGTGCTCCGAGTCATTCAATTTACACATACCCCTGATGTGCCAAATAGGGTCTGTTCACATGAAGTCACATTGTCAGCAGAGCTAAAGTTGTATAGCTCCACCACCTTTGAACACAGTGCTCATTTGTACTCGAAGAAAGAACAAGACTTTAACTAGTCTTAGTTCATACAAATATGTGGTTTTTCGTTAAGTGCAAGCATCAAAAATCAGTTTGAGGAATTCAGCAGTCCAAATAAATGACTTCTGGTGTTGAACAGTTCTTCAGTATGCAAATAGTTAAATCATCTTTCACAACGTCTAGTTAACTGAAGAGTCATACAGAAACAAGATATTGCACAGATCGTGATTATTCAAATTAATTTCTATCTATGAATTCAGTTGGTTTTCTTCCACTCTTCTCTACAATTAGATCTACTAAGACGTTGAAAAACAAGGAAGGCAAGAAAAGACTGAAGTCAGTCTTGTAGAGGTCATAAAGGTCTGCAAGGCTCAGGCACTGCACAAATGTATGACTGTTTGAAGCATTTTGGCTGAATTAAATTACCATTTGAGCCATGTGAAGAACAAATCACTTGCAGTAAAGTGCATATTTATTTCAGCTCCATGAGCTTGGGACTTTTTGGCATCAGAAGGGGATCAATAGAAGCCATTTATGATCAATGCTTCCTTAAGTGTTAGGAGACTTACTACTTTTCTGCCTATGTGAAACTATTTCTGCCTTCTGGATAGTGCTTTCAATCTCAAACATTGTTCCTGTTTGTCAATATCATCCTTCATTGTTCTGTTGAAAGTACAGCTTTCCACCCAGAAGAGTACAGAATGAAATTCTATACTAGTGCATCAGCATCTCTCCAAGCTATTTGCACTGCGACTTCTTCAATAGCTTTATCTCAGCCAAGAAATAGTGGAAAAGACAAAAAAGAACTGTTATTTCTCAGCCTAGGTTGTGCTGATTTCACATGTGCAGAGATACTCATTAGTCCCTGTGAATGAATTCAAAAAAAGAAGCTTGACCTGAACTTATATATGAATTTTACTCCATTAACTCTGTTGACACAAATAATTCAAGGCTTAAGTAAAATATTTTTAATATACGATTGACAATTTTGATTGTAAACACTACTATGCATCACCACCTTCCCTCTACAAATGAAATCAGAAAGTAGAAATGCTTGGAAGCACAGTATAAACACGCACAGCACTATCTCTTGTCCCAAATGGAAAACAAGATGGATCACTCTGAGTGTTTGTGAAGAAATAGGTCTGGCTACTCAGCTCCAGATTTTCAAGATTGCTATGATATGGCTTTAATAGCTCAGGTCTTGAGCTGGTGTATCTGCCCAGCACACACCATGTGTTGCTTAGACATTTCAGCAATACCCTGCAAGTAATAGAGAAGCTTATAGGATCTCTCAGAAAAAAACATACATTTATTTCAGCCTTCTCAGTGAATTGCCTCATTCCGCTTCATGAGGCAAAATATGTGACTGCAGAGAGGTAACCAGGTGCAGATTTTACTACAGCATATTCTCTAACTCTGATATCTTGTGAAATCCCCTCGGTACAAAGCATTTTTGCTTTGAGTACTCAGACCTGCCTCCCACTCTGTAACCTTCTGTTTTCCCATACAAGCATGTATATATTGAGAATAGTCTCTTGTCTGTGTAGTTGCTGCCTGTGTTTGAAAATGTAGAAGACTGCCATTTCACCAGACTGTGTGATACAGTGATTGAACTTGACTTCATACACGTCAGAAAACCTTTTCATTACAGTGGGTCACAGAAAAGGAATCAAAGGCAGAAAAAGTTAACTTTTGTTAACCAATCAGTTTTAGGCCTGCATGTATACTGAGGTCCCTGAATCTATCAGCAGCCTTTGTTCAGTAAGAGGTAACACATCATGGAAAAAAATAGCCTGTTTGCCTTTTGCTTTATACTACATTTATTTTAGGATCACTGTAGTGCTGTGAAATTTCTTTCAAAATTAAATTTGATAAGTGCTATCTGCTCTCTGTCGCTTCAGTAGCAGAAAATGGAGGTCTGGGGGCGTTAAAAATCGTCAAACACCAAACCATCACCTCCTTTTTTTGCTTCACTTTGTTGCATAATCAAATTAGTTAAAGGATTAGGGACTTTATTTTTTCAGTTAAAATTAACAAAAAAAAAAAAAAAAAAAAAAAAAAAGAAAGTTTTTCAACACAAAATCTTTCATTTAAATAAATTTAAAGAATAAATCTATTAATATTTTCTGAGATCACACGTATGACTTAGAAGCTGAATTAAAATCGTAAAGCCCTTTCAGATTGTTAACTGAAAAGCACTCCAATGCACAAAATGTTGCTTGTTAAAATGTCATTTGATAATGAAATCATTTAAACTACAAAGAAACTTTTTGTCAAGGAAAAAAGGTCCCATTAAAAGGAAATTCTTCAGCTCATATAATACTAAAACTGTTATAACTTCTCAAATGATTGTCTTAATTTAGAATAATCGATTTTTCCATTTTGAAAAATTTGAGAATAAGTTCATCTTATTAAAAGTCACTTAATGTATGAATATACTTAGTTATGTAATTGAGAATGTCATGAATTTTTCAGCTACATTTAGTGCACAGTGGACCTTAGCAGTTCTCCCACTACTGCACTCTTAGGTCACTGATCTGCAAACTGGTGTTAAAAACTGCAGATTAAGTAACTTTCCAGCTACCCTTACTGTGCACTTCCAGGCATGAACTGTGATCTGTCTATAACAAATTCCTCTGCAATGTCTGGCACCTGCCAGAGAGGGGTTATTCAATCCCATTTTGGCAGACCTCAGACAATATAGCAGTGCTTTTCATCCTTTCCCTTCATTGTCACATAGAAGAAAAATAGAAAGATTTGTATGTCTATATAATTACATAGACAGACATATTTATGGTATAAATAGAATTATACTTCTCGAACTTTTCCATAAGGATGAAATCGGAGACTCTAAAACAGGCTTTATTCTTGTGATGTTATATGCTGGCATAAAAGTCAGTTTACGAAAACCCAAGTCCCCATTTGTAAAATAAAATCCATTTTTTCCTTACCCTTTAAATAACAAATTAGTAAATCTGCTTACAGTGTGCAGGCCACCAAAATGGGATCCAAACTATAGAAAGTGGACTGGAAACTGGAAGAGCTTCAGGCAGATGTTTTAAAAGACTTTTCAATTTGAATACAGAAACTAGCAATACCTTTTCCCACAGAGCTGTGCTAGAAGTTATTTGTGCATAAAACCCTGAGAGATTTTCTGAGTCTCACATAGAGTATGCTAATATAAACACATCTGAAGATGCATTAATATAAAGTATAAGTATTACAAAATGTTTTGTTGGAAAGGTTTGCTCCAAACCTTTTTTTTTTTCTTAAATGGGACAGTATCACAGTGAGCCACCATAACTCTAGAAATGTACATTAAGCGATCTAGGAACTGAGTAACACTGCATAATTAAAACTATGTGGGGTTTAAAGCATACAGCAGAGGAACTGCAGATACATTTTGAAAAGAAAATCAGTTTCAGTACTTTACAACATCATCTTATTTGATAGCATTTATCATCATTTATCATTTTTCACAGAGGCATCAGGTAAGCCATTTTAAATGTTTATTATGCAACAATATGATCTTCTCTGGATTATCACTTTATATGACATTGTGCAATACCAAAATTTTGAATAAATAGTCATAAGTGATTGTTCACATAATAATAATAAAAGACCAGGCTAGCTAGGTGCAAGGCAATCTTTGATTTTCATATCAGTAAAGGAAAAGACTATCAATGGCCTCTAGAGGAATTTTGGAAAATAGCTGTCTGCAGTGGCAGATGAAAAAAAATACCTTCACTCCCATAATTATGCTCAGGAGGTGACAAAGCAATATGAGAGATCTTTGTGCTCAGGTTTAAATCAAAAGACAGAAGTGAAGGAAGAAAAAAAGTTGGGAGAATTATGAGAGAAAATATCTTGAATTCTGAGGATATAAATTACTGAGCTTAAAGAGAATCTGCTTTTTGAAGGAAATCCAAATCACCGAAAATATTCCTTCTGTAAGTTTTCTTGGTGATTAATGATTCTTTCACAAGTGAAAAAAAATATATTTTTCTAAAAGTTAAGGTCAAAACTTTATAATAATTTTTAAAAATTTCCAACAACTGTTAGCCCTGCTAAAAATTGGGAGTAAATCCTAACTGAAAATATCTTTACATTGTAGATACTTTTCACTGTTAATGTTATTCCTGCATCAGATGCAGGGTAAAGTAATGGCTGAAGAGTCAAATCACACCTTCTCAGGATGAACTGCAGGATGTCACATGTCACTTGTACACAGCCAATCCCAATGCAAAGATCAAAGCAACCTGAGTTTGTTAGGGAAGTATAATGTATGGCTCTTAGAACAGCAAAATATCAACAAGCAACAACTGTTACAGATAACTAGTCAGACTGAAAACTAACAATAGTATGATAATATCATATATGAAAAAGCCAAGCCAAGCCATGAAATAAAGGCTCAGGGGGAAAGAAAGATTGGGTCAGGGATTTGGTTGGAAATTCTTAATAAAGTTCAGGAATCTGGCTTTGAGAGGACAAAAATCTGATGGAATTATTTCACCTGACCTTATTCCTTTCACATTTATGCTCAGAAAAAGGAAAAGAGCACCAATTAGGAAAATTTCAAATAATTTTTCTTTTTTTCTTCCCTTGTTTTGATGCAAAGATATCATCATTACAGGGACGAACAAGTATGACAGCCATTTATGCTTTGTCTTTCTTTTAAGACAAACCATAGATGCTAACATTACATTTATTAATTTGATTCCATATAATATATTACTGATCTTCATTTAAAAATTTCTCACTTCTTTTTCCTACAGAAATTAAGAGAATATATGAAGCCTAGAGTCATAGAATGGCCTGGGAATAGAATGGCCTATTCTCACAGAATCTCCATATCAATTAAATTTTTTGCGTACTCCAAATTTTCAAAGGTTTTACATGGGAACTTCAAATGAGCATAGCTGGCCTCATAAAAGAAGATGAGAAGTTGTTGTTAAAGACACAACTGTGTAGAAAGTAAGTAGAGATAAGTAAGCCATACTGAATCCAGTCATTAGTTCACCTGAACAACCTCCAGATCTCCAGTGTCAGGGATTACTAAATTCCCTAATGAAACTGCCAATAAAAGCAACCAAATGAAGACAAGGAACTTTCTGCCCACACTAACAGCATTATCCTAGCTTTGACAAGTAGAGTGTTAAGGCCGATTGATATACTAAGGTAAGCATTTTCAGGTACACCAAAACTCCTTGATGGTTTTGTTGGTGTTTTTTTTCCATGCATTTACTATAGCTAATTCTGAATATCCTTGCTAACTGCGTGTTTTCTCTCGATAAAAGCAGGAAAACTGAGCTTTTCCTTATGTTATACGACACTTGTATAAAGTGTGAGAAACATACATAAGTTTGAAATTTTAGCCTCTCCATTCTGGGAGAATGTATTAATACAGAACATAATTTCGACATCTTTATTCTCAATACCAGCAGGAAGAAAAGCTAGCTCAAAACTTTCAAAAAATTTTGAAATCTTAAATTTCTGAGCAGAGCATGGAGGGAAGGAATGTTTTTCCTATGATAACAAAAGAGTAATGTATTTCTTTCAGACTGAGACAGCCATCTATGTTGACTTTATGCACAGAAATATTTATCCAGTGCTGTATGTTGGACACAAGTCAATGAAGTCTAACTTTGCTGCACAGAACTGCTTATAATTAATAGTCTTTAAAGTATTTAAAGTAAGTGGTGATTACTACCTGAATGCACAGTGTCTCATCTTTAAGCAATGCAAAAGTACTTAGGGTGTATAACTGTACATGGCCCTCTGTGAGGAAAAGGAAAGAGAGCAGAGAAAAGAATATCCTATATTAAAAGTACAATTTTGCAAAGATAACGTATGCTCATAAAATCCTTAGGATTTATTGATAATTTTGTTGCAGTTCTTGCATGGTAAAATGAAAATACATTACAGATACTGTGTTAAATCTGCAGTAAATCAAGTCTTAAATTATAAAAGGAATATTATTTACTGTTTTCGTAACATTGTTCTTCCCTTACAAATTCTGTATCTACAACTTGAGGTGAGATCCTCAGAGTTAGATTAAAATGGTCATTTTTTAACACAATGAATTTAAGACATTCCACAGAGTTTAAGTCTGCATTAGTCTCTAGTGCGTGACTGCAATGGAATCCTCTACGTAGTTTAGAAAATGTACACAAAGCTGTTATATTTTAAAGCTAAGATTGTCTCATCTTCTACATCCTCTGGGGAATAAAGAAAAATAGACAGTTTTTAATTCATTGCAGATTTAGTTATCTTCAAGGCATAATAAAGGACAAAAGAGAAGAAAAGTCTCTGGAAACATTCTTATTCTTCCCACATGAATTGATGGGAAATAAAGAAATGGCAATGAGATGTATGCAAATAAATAAATAAAATAAAATTCTATGTATTGCATCAGATATCTGAATGATTAAGCACAGAGGGAAAAGTAATCTGCTTCTAGAAGTAATCATTTTCCTGGAGCAAATAGACACGAAGTAAATGTACTGTGACCTTCACTGCTGTTTTTTCACTGGTTTGCTTCTAGGCAATAGCGTAATACAATGCCCCTTACTTGTGAACTTTTCTGAAAACTTTTCTCTCTCGCTATGTCCAAATGTATGTTTTTAAATAGCTAATAAAATTAAATGAGTTTGGTTAAGGAGCAACTGGAAGAGGGGAGGAAACATGAATTGCGTTTAACCAGACAAATAATTGAAAGCGTTAAGAACATGAGAATATCTTTGTAACTCCCCTGAACTCCATATGATTAGAGAAGACCATATAAAAGACAACTAACTTATTTACTACCTTCTCCCTCTTCCTCAGCATCATGGAAATATCAGCTTTAGTGAATGCACTTGTTTTCCTACTGAGAATTCAAGGAAAATGTATAAAATAATGAAATGGAATTTTAATTTCATGTACCTATGATTTTTTTCTTCACTTGTTCTCTTAATTCTAGGTTCAGAATTTCACATTGAACTCTATGTTCCATTCGCATACAAGGCAAAATAAACCACCCTTGGTCATACATGTAGCTCTGAAATACCTCTACAAACATGTGAGCTTTGCTCTGTGACATATGCTTGGAGGAGCACTGATTCTTTTCAAATTTTTAGGTTTTGTTGGACATTATTGGGCTAAGTGATTAAGACAAAGTGTGATTACCTCTGCAGTGAATTACATTCTGCTGAGGTTGGAAGTCAGTAATTCGCCGTCCCTCTGCAAGTAATACACTGACAAAAACAAGACACTAAGCTTATGGAAGCATACAGTGAACTGAGGTTTTTTTGTTTGTTTGTTTTTAGTGCTGAACCTGGAGTCAACAGCTTAAGAAAAGCGTTATATTTCTATATTCTGTATGCAACCATTAGTCACTTTACTAAAAGCATGTTTTCTACAGTTATATATCTGAATGACTAAGCTATCTGAAATACCTGAGTTTGTCAACTTATATTCCTAGCACAAAACAGAAGTGTTATCATATTGAAGAAAATCAAAGGATCTTGATTTCTTGGATAGCTCTTGGCACTCAACCCTTTAAAAATAATGTCAGATCTTCTGTGTCATTCAATGCTGAAGATGCATAAAAATAATCAGCCTCTATCGATAGTCACTAGCAAGAAGATAAAGGATAAACTCAGGAAGTTTTGTAGAACTATTTGTTAAAAAAGTGAATGGAGGTATGGCTAATACATTCTTTTAAAAAGTCTTGCTGAGTTTTTCAACTCAGATCAATACCATAATGCATTGTAATGGTTTTCATAAAATTTCTATAGCACTACTGAAACACCACTACTGTCCATCACTTACAGAGTGTCCATACTAATGCCTGTCTGGATTACTTGTCATCTTATGTTCTAGTGCTAAAAAACATTTCCTGCACACAGTAAGGCCATTTTTCTTTATTATGTCTGCATCCAGGCTAGGCTGCAAAACTATACATTTCATCTTGCATGAGTCATGCACTACTATGTGTATGAAAGCAGTGTCCAAATGCCTTGAGGTCAGAGGTGAATCTTGTTCAGCATCATAGAATCATAATGGGATACCTAAATATTTTACAAAATCTACTAAGAAGAGAAGGAGAGGACAAAGTTAAAGGTGATAGACACACAGAGAGATGAAGACACTGGCCCATGGCTGCATAGCATCTAAGCAACAATGAAAAGGCTGTAAATCCATTTTTTTAAAAATTGCTAGGCACCAGATCAGTGTTTCTCATTAATTGCTTTGTGAAATGCTCTTAGTCTACGAGACGTTAACAAGAAATCCATGAAATCATACCAAAAAAAAAAAAAAAAAAAAAAAAAAGCACCTGTAATCCTGTAATTATTTGCATATTCCCAAGAAGAATAACAAAGGGAAAACAGCACTTTTAAAAAGGGAATACTGCAGTTTATTCTAATTTTATCACTGTGATGAAGCATAGCTGCTCGCAGGAAGCAAGTAATCTTCATTCTCTCCCAAAGAGTTTCACCTGACCTGTGGTGTAGCATCAACACGAAGACTAAAAAAATGAAAAATGCAGCCTTCCTCCCTGCTGCTTAATGACAGCCTTTGTACTAGATTGCACTAGCTATGAAGAAACACACAACTTCTATTAGATTCATGAACAAAGCCACAAGCATTAAAGGCAAAGCAGCATGCGTTGTCCGTAGATGTTTGTTTTTGTTTTTTGTTTTTTTTTATTAACCAAAACACTTGTGTGCTACTTGGGCTGTGAAGAGGGAAGAAATACTACTCAGATTCTTTTAAATCACCTTTAAGCAGAGCTTAAAGAGCATGCATTTTATGTTGTAGAAAATGAAACTGTATATTCTAATAGTAACGTGCTGTTCTAAATAACATTGTTTTGCTCTAGGTAGTTTAACACTAATCTTTCTATGCCATTCTACTGACTGAAACACCGAGGAGCCTCAAGGATGTCTCATTTTGACTCTAAGACTATCCATGATTTTCAAAACCTGTGGTAGATGAAGCATAGACGTATCAGAGCTGTTTTCTCTGGGGCTCTTGAGTGTATTCCTGCTTTCTACTAGCTGCAGTCTGCAGCTTATTACCTGGGCTGTGCTCCTATCTAGATCCGAAGCCAAATCACCACCATCAGATACAAATACCTGGCCAATGAACACCTACACTCCTATAGCCAATTTTACAGGCCCTGTTTGGATAAATACTTCATAGAGTGTTCAAGTGAAATGTTAGCCATGCAACTCTGTTTATTTTGACAAGAGTTTGGGATTTTTTTAGGAGTACTTAACATTTGAATCCAATGTTACAGGGAATATATAGATAATGTTATAGTAAATTAAGGAAGGAACATTGTGATTGTATTAGCTTTAAGATTGAATTATTTAATTGTCTGTATCTCTCTCCTTAGCACATATTTTTTATTCTGCCCCAGCCATCAATGTAACACTTCAACCCAGGGCCAGAGGGATTCAGCTTTAACAGGAGAGTGCAGCCCCATGGTATGTGAGCTATAACATTTCTGAGGTACCCGAGTCCTTTTGATGAACACTCTTTGGTGTCACACCAAACAGGAAGCAAACATTGCAGAATACACTTTCTTGATTTTTCTATTTCATTAAGATTGCTGCCTTCCTTAATTTCTGTCACTAAACCAGGGAGACTACCTTTACCATACCAGAATTTCCTGTTTGGTTCTACAGATAGGAGCTGATCTTCCAGGTTACTTTAATTACTTAAATCTTATAGAAAAATGCACAGGCATGTTCTTCGTAAGTAGTTTCTTCTCACAGAACTCATAAATAAATAAATAATCAATTAATGAAAATTCTATTGTCACAGGACCTTTAAATTTTGTTGTTAGCAGCTGGCCCTATAGATATTTTAATATATCTGTACCTTCGCTTTTTTAAGTCATATCCAGATATCAAAACTGTCTCACAAAACATATTACATTGTTGATGTTCAAACCCCAACAGCTGCAGAAGGACTGTGGAAATAGTGGCTTATAAACTGAAAACATGACCTCTTCAGAGTGGTGCATTTGTGCTATCTATGGAATGAAATAGATCACGTTGACAAAACCTTCATCATTTTAACTTACAGTCAGAAAGATATCTACAACACAACAGTCATATTCATGCTTGTAGTGTTGAGAAGATAGAGATTATTTTAATTTACCATCAGCTAGTTTGTCTATTCATAGAAAAATAAGCAGTGGCACAAATGAGCTAATCTGACCCCATGAGTCATCCTACTTTTGGACTACATTTAATGCAGTCATTGATAGACTGCAGTCAGTAGACAAACAAATTAATTGAGAGTTTTCTTAGTTTTCTCTACCCTATATTTCAGGCATTTCTGTGAGAAGAACAGAATTAAAAAAATCAACTTTATTTTGTGGCACCACTACCATGTTTTTCTACACTTGACTTATTACATGTCCTGTAGTTATTTTCTGTTGCAAAGAAACTAAATACAATGTTTACACTGTTCTCTGCCATAGTATTGAAAATTAGATTGTGGAAACAGGCAGAAATTATAATTGTTAATGACGTCCTTGAGATACAGTACAAATAGAAACCAAGACAGTGGTGAAATTAAAAAAAAAAAAGCAAAAGTTAGCCATTTTATATGGTTCATTATCTGCTATGTTTTAATTTATATGCAGATTAGGTGTAATTTCCACATTAAAATGGGTAGACGAAGTTGTTTGAGCTATTCTTATAAAATACTTAGTGAGCATATAGCTCACTGAACAGAAAGCAGAAACTGGAAAAGAAAAACCTGAAAAAAAAAATCAAACACAGCTATCAGTTTTATCAGGAATTTATGGTACAGCTTCCACCAATCAGAAATTTCAGTGCAAGATTTCTAGCTCTCATAATTTTTGAGTGAAAATTTAGGCAATTTAATCAGAAATACCTATGCAAAATTGAAGGCTATTTGTGGCTGTTCATAATAGACTGTGCTTTACTTTTTATTAAAATTATTTTGTACACTTAAATTGACACATTCTGTCTATCTTATATAAGCACCTTGTTCTCATTTAGGTTAATCTATTACATTCTTCAAAGTAGAATCTGTCTTCTGTGCTATTTTTAAGCCTTTTGTTAGGAATGGAAACATTTTTTATTTCCTCTCAAAGCAGTGATGTTCCCTGCTTCTAAATTTAAAGTATCCTTTATCACTAAATTGCCTCATGTCTAACATGCAGGACACTTAGAGACACACTGTTCAGGTCAGAAATACAGATGCTACTTTACTTTCCATCTTTGCTTCTTGTTCCAAAATGACACTGAAACACATCTCAAACCCAGCAATATCTACATATGCATTGTAAATTGCAGAGAGATCAGGAATTGAAAAAGATAAGGTCACTAGAGATGACAGCAATGTACCCCAGTAAATAATTTTCTAATGTGGAGACCCAACAGTTCTAATAGAAAAAAATGCTTCTGTAATATACGTATGTATTTTGATACAAATGCAAACCAAAACCCTTTAAGTATAGCACAAATTCTTTGACTTGAAGTTTCTTACAAGAAATGAGGGAGCAGCTGATTCATTCGTTCTCCTTGCCCACAGCTTAGAGATATCTACAACTGATTATTTATCTTGGCTAAGAGAAATTGGAGGAGTGATTATTTCTGTCAAGTGACCTAACAGAACAATAAACAAAGCTATCAGGAGATTTCAAGACATGAATATGTGCTGTTCCCTACAAGTAAATAGATGTCTGTAGGTGTGCAGTTACATTCCAAATCCTCTGTGGTGTTTTATGTGCAAAGACTGAATCTAGTCCAAATATTAAGGCTTAAAATTGCTTTGGACAAATCCTATAGACATTTACTATTAACAGAAGAAGAGTGCTGGGTTCAAGCTACAGTAAGTTATGAAGATGCGTGATGTAAACACAATTTTGACCATTTTCTCTGCTGTAAAATATAATAATTCTTGTATAAAAATTAATTGCATATAAATATGACTACTTGAAATTTAAAAGTCTTATGATGAGATAGCTGGCCACAGGTCCACTAGAAACTAGTTTAGTCTGGGTTTGCTCTCTTGAGTAATTGTTTTCCAGTACCAGAAAAAAAGAACATAAAGGCAAGATTCTCCTGTAGGCTCATAAGATTGGAGAAAAAGATTTTTTTTCATATTTAATTTGTTTCTGAAATAAATAAATAAATAAAAATCTGTTTCGTTTTGAAAAAGTAAAATGTGAACTATTGTTAGACTTTAAGTTGTCTTTTAGTTGGATCAGGAAGATCCATAACACACCAATCACATGTTTTAATTAACTTTTTTTCAATAAAGATTGAACAACTCACCTCTGTAACAGAAATAACTCAGATTGGCAGGGATATATAGGCTGAAATAAAAGATGTTGAAAATAAATTTCCCCTGTTTTTACTGTGTCAGTAGAGATCATGTTGTCTCCCCTAATCTTACATTCAATCCATCCAAAGCAATTGTTTCCAGAGTTACAGTGAGAATAAATGCGATGTTTTTAGTTCCCTGTGTACACGTGGAAACCTGTCTTCTTCCCACTTCCTCAGAGGCCTGATTGCCTGGTCGTCTATTTCTCATCAGCCTCTTTGCTCAGGCTATGCGTTTCCAAGTGCTTGCCCCTGATTGGCCTGCTGTCTCAGCTCAACATTTCCCTGAGGAAACATGAACCAGCTGACCAGCTTTCCAAAGGATTTCACTTAGCTCTTCACATGGAAAGCAGGATAGCATAAGACATGTACAACACCTCCATGGCCTATAGTACTCTTCACTCCTACTTTCCAGCCACAATCTCTTTGCCAAAAATATGGTAATTAAATAACAGAGAACAAAGAACAATTACAATCTTTATTATACAGACATACAAAATCACTGAATGATAAAATCATCAAGTTTGGAAAACACCTTCAAGATCATCCAGTCCAGCCATTCACCTACCACTAATATTTCCTCCCTAAACCATGACTCATGTCTCTGTCAACCTTTTTTTATCTCTGCTAAAATGCTTTTTAATTGTATGTTCATGTATCTCTAGAAAAACTGTAATTACTTACTTCATGTAGTACTGCACAGGAACTGTTGATCACAGTCTGAATCTCTGATTGACCTCCTGAGGCAACCAACAAATCAGCCACAGGAGCACAGGTAAAGGCATTCACCTCTTCTACTGGAAGGGATGGAGCCTGGATGCACCTCTCCTAGATCCCATTTAAGTGCTGACTACCACTGAGGAAGGATTTCTTTCTGGAGATTGCTCCTTGGGGAGTTTACTGTGAGCCTATAACACCAGTGAACATTTCCATTTATTTTGATCATCTTTCCACTATGATAATCTTACTAAACCTAACCTCTGCATACCTATTGATTGTACAGGTACCTAGAAGCTAGCAAAGAAAGGTAAATCTGCTTCCAGGAACTCAAATTTGTGTTAAAAGATATTCTCATCCTGCAGGAATTTAATAGATTTAGAAATCCATTAGGACTTGCAAAGGTTATTTGTCTAAAAAACTGATTCCACAGAAGCTGTGCCACAGAAACATGGATTGCATTTTTTTTATTTTTTTTTTGGAGATACAGAACACCCTCCACAGCAGCTCAAATGAAACAAGTAGGAAATCTATACTGTAAGTGTAATGCAAACTTCAGCACTGACTTAAAATCAAGAATCAATGCAACACTTAATTTTAGTATTCATTTTTCTACAAATGAAGGCATAAATAACTTCTGTATAAACACTGTTTTATCACTGAAGACGAGACTTTTTCCTCTGAAGACGAGATAATTTTTCCTCTTACTTCATTCGTAAACATGCTGTCACAAAATACACATTTTTTTCATGGAAAAAAAATATAAAAGTCTTTGCAAACACTGCTTAAATGCTAAGCAGTTTACAGTAATTTTTTGTTCTATTGACATTGCAAAAATATTCAGTTGAGCACGTGGGAAAAAGAACATACATCATCTCTAACTATTAATGTAAACTGCAAGTCTAAGTGCTTTTATGTACCTCGTTAGAAATGTATTCCATAAATTGCTACTTTGTCTCCTGATACAAATTACTAAAAACAGCTGAGACCTTGGGTGAACAATATGCCCATATCATCTAAGATGCTAATATATCTTCTGAGAAGATAGAAGATGCAGGGAAGTTGTACTAGAGCACATTTTGCTTCTACCTTTACAATACCCAAGAGATCTTCAGGCAATTTATTGTCTGATTTTTCCTTGCTCTGTAGAATCACTTCTTCCCATTTGAACATTTTAACATGCTTAGATGTGCACAAGAAATAAAGACAGACTCCAGCTCTGAAAGCTTGAAGGATGATTTAAATTAAGTGACAACAGCCATACCACCAGAAGATTATATATTGCAATTCAAAGGAATGTTTGAAGCAAATGTTTTTGGAAGTCTATTCACTAGGTGCTGTCATTGTTGAAGAGATTGGTTCTCCATGTTATCTTTTTATGCCGTAATTCAAATTCTTTAAGGCTCTTGGTGAAAAAAACTTCTAGCTTAGAATACCACTGCCCCTGCAGTGTAGTCCATCTTTCAGAACTCCTTGGGAAAAAATGTCTTGCATTACAGAGTAGGTCACCAAAATGAGTCACTTACTCCCTGAAGTAATTTTTTTAACAGGATTGAAAATGCTAACAATAAATCAGTGCAAAGGAGATTCACATTATTCAAAGATGAAAGAAGTTGACTAACAGAAAAATAAAAAAATAACTATTTCTTACAAAATTTGAAAGTTTCTGAAACACTGAAGCAGTTTATCTTTGAATACAATCCAGATTACAAGCAGAAATGTTCAGACATGAGAAAAGGGTGATCTTCAAATAGCTGCAAATCAGCTTATCATTGTGACAGCCCTATGCTAAAGAGTTGTAGTACTCTGACCAAGAGGCTTAATTTGATTTTGACTCTGGCAGAAACTGCACTTTAATACCAGTGAGCCAAGAAGTTTTATCACAGCTGGCTAGTAAGATGTATATCATGGAAATGGATAATTTGTAGAGATGGGAGGTGTTTTAATTTCTGATTCTCAAAATAATTTTTTAAAAATTGGGTGAAAATCAACACACAAGTCAGTTTTACAAAAACCGTTCAAATGTCTTTTCATTTTGAAGCTATGTTTAGTAACAAAAATTTGGTCTAATAACCAAATAATCAGTTAAACTTTGGCTCAGTTGTGTAGTGAACACATGGGACCAACAGCTGCTGCATTTCTTTTTAGATTGTTTACATGGCAGGTCAATTTAATATTATTTGGATCTATACTTCCTCTTTATTCTTTTTCGTAAATGAAGATGTTTATATGCTTTTCATGTCCATTATTTTCTTTCTGGTTCCCTCTAATTTAATTTTTGCTTGCTTTTAATTTATTAACTGCTGACATGGACAGTGTGGATTCATAGACTCCATCTTTCTCTCCCTGTTCCAATTTCAAACCTATACATATACTATTATTATAATGTATGAGGAATCATTCTCTATACCTGAGACATTGTGGCATGGTATATCTCACATCCATACAGCTGAAGGCGCTTTTCTTCCTAGTGTCCAAACTGAGAGTTGTGATGATCTCGTATCCACACAAAGTGCTGTCCATGATCTAGACAGCATTTCAGAGTCCGCTAATTGTCATATACCAAATGTGCCAAAAAGCATTCAAACAATTTCATAGAAAGTATAACTGCAGGCTGATTCTCAAGTCTAAGCCCTCAAACTCTTTAGCTTAACATGAAAAATTCAGATCCAAGGTTATTTCTACAGAGGTGAAAGGAGTAATAAAGTCAAGCAAAACTACCGTAAGGGGATTTACATTTGCCACAAAGGCATCTCAGAAAAAGTGAAGATGCAAAACGTTGGAAACCAGCAATTTACAATTTGGCAAGATGTTGTTAGGCTTGTGTTAGATTTGGCTTCCTGACCTGTTTCCTATGGTTTTGTCACTCTTAGCCCACAAACTTGGAGAGTCAGTGAGCATGATTCCAGGGCAGCTCTCATGGATTATCAAGGTGAATAAGCACATGACTATAATCTATCCTTTTCACCTAAGTGGACATAAAAAAATTGTGTAACTGTATGTGCTTTATAGGATTTTTAACTTAAACTTATGTAATGTAATTTAAAAGGTATAAGCAGGAATATAAATTAGCATTTTCAACCTAGCAGGGGTAAGCTTTAGAAAATCCTTCTAAACAAACATGAGATTTGCCCTCCAACCATCAGTACTCCCACATCGCAAAGTTCCATCACCTGAAATCAAGATGATTCAAACAAACCCTAGACAGTCTTCTGGCAAGTTACTCTGCCCATTGAAGACTCCAGTTTTACTGCTAAAATCCTCCAAGTAGAAGCAAAATGTGTTTTAGATAGGTAATTCATATTGATTCTAACAGCAACTATTCACTTGAGCATGTAAGAAGCAAACAGCAGCAGGAGCAAAATGTTCTTTTAATGTCCCCTGACTGTAAGTAGAAGTGTGTGTGCTCACCCACAGATTCAATATCCATTCATCCCATCTCAATGGATTATAAACACTATAATAATAAAAATAGAAGTAGTAGTAGTGCTGAACAATTCTGCATTCCCCATCTTTCTAGCCTTGCCATTATATACTGCTATCTTTGGATTTGTGAAAGCTTCAATTAATAAGGCAGGCAATACAGTAACTTTCCTTCTATTTCCTTTGTAATAGAAAATGGTCTGCAGAAGTATTCATACTGCAAAGGTGGTGACTTTAAACATTTTAAAAGTACATAACCATTACATGAGGAAGATTCCTATCTGTATTCATGTTCTTGTGCTCCCTTGAGTGCCCCAGATGTCCTTGTCTGCATTGGCTGCACCGCAAACGCTGGAGGGAATACACTGGGAATAGCACATCATTTGGCTTTGGTTTGGAGCCTTGCCAAAAGGAGTAGGCTTGGGATTTCTGCATTTTGAGAAATACAGAGAGAGAATGGGATATTATAGCCCTTGCATGAATGCTCATTCTCCTTCCATGAAAGACTGTACAGAATTTACACAAAGATAAGCCAATCTGATTCGACTGTGGATACTTAGGGGAACATCTGAAAAATTCATTCTGTCAGGATGGCTAAAATGTATTAGAATATGTATGGCTTGATGTATTTTATTCACCCATGGTTAGCACTGGGAAAAGTATGAACATTTACAAGATTTAGAGGACACTTGCAGAGCTAAATCTTGACCTTTTGCTAAACCTTTTCACCAGCTGCAGGTACTGTGATGTACTTCTGGAAGAAAGCCCATGAATGCTCGAGCATGTGTTGTACAGCAAAGCACAACATATCTTTGAGACTACAAATACAAAATGTGCAGAATATAAGCATACACAATGATTTGAAATTAATTATTGAAATTTTGAACTCCTCTGCCATATATATGTGCCTGAAAGTTTTTCCCTACAAAATGACCACTCTGATAGCATAACTGTAATAAACCAAGACATTATTTTATTGCTTATGAGAAAACAGAACCTAATTGAGATAATATATGGCTGACATTTTCCAGTGTTTGCCTCATTCAATTGGTTTTACATGGCAAAGTTTTGGCAATGAGTGCGCTGCAGAAGTGGCCTATGTGAGAAAAGATCATGGGCATGACAGACATAGCTGGTGCCAGAGAGAAAGGAGTGAAAAAAACATGATAAACAACCCTGAAGCCACTAAGGTCTGTAAAGAAGGACAGGAGGTGTTCCAAGCTTTGGAGCTATCCCTATGCATCCCATGAAGGAATAAACAGTTTTCACTGCCACCTTCAGGATCCCAAGTCCCGAAGGAAGCTGCAGTGCTTGAAAAGCCCACAAATAAGCAGGTTCCTGACAGGAACTGCATCCTATGAAGGAGCCCAGACAGAATCTGTCTGTTCCTGAAGAACAGTATCATATGGAAAGGACATGCTGGAGTATTTATTTTGGAGTATTATTAGAGTATTGAAGAATTGCAGCCCTTGGAAAGGACCCATCTTGAAGCAGTTTAAGAAGGATTCCCTGGGAATGTGAGTCCCTGGGAAGTACCTCACACTAGAGTAGAGGAGTGTGAGGAGGAAGGAGTGGCAAAGACAAAATGTGATGATCACAATCCCCATACCTCATCCTTTGCACCCCTCAGAATAGGAGAGAAGGTAGAAGAATGTAGAGTGAAGCTGAATCTGGGAAGAAGGGTGGTGGTGGGGAAGGTCATTTTAGATTGTTTTTAGTTCTTACTCTCCTACTTTTTGATTGGCAGTAAATTAAATTAATCTTCCCTAAGTCAAGCCTATTTAACATTTGATGGTAATTGGCAAGTAATCTCCCTATCCTTTTCTCTACCCATGTTTTTTTTTTTTTTTTTTTTTTTTGTTCTGTTTTCTCTCAACTTGCTGTGACTGAGTCAGTATGTGTCAGACAACCAAGGTTAGCCCATCACAAATGTTCACAGCTCAAATGACTGGCGGGATTAAGTAGCACGGAAAATATAGACAATTGTTTTGAAAATCTTTCAACAATTTTTAGGAAGAAAGAAAAATTCTTTGTCCTTTATTATGTAAAAATGACACAACCATGCACCACAATGGGCAGGAAACAGATTTGTTCAAAAATTACTTCTATTCTGTATATATAGAAAGATGCTATAATAGAGTACTACAGAGCATGAACAGGTCCCTTCTGTTCTTCCTCATTATTCTTTCTTCTCTCCCTTTTTGTCATGCTTTCTCCATACTTGTAAACATAAACACACAACCTCTCAACACCATTTTGGGGAAAGGAAGCAGTTTCAATTTCATACTGACAATGAAGTGTAAATGTAAAACCCAGGTTTACAGAGGAAGTTTGACTGTGTTGGGGAACAGAAATGGCTTTTCAGAGCTTCAGATCAAGAGAAATTCTTGTGAGAATTGGACTAAGACAAATTTATAAGTTCCTCACTTTACAGATTATGCAAATTTTAAGAAAAATTTTAAGTGCCAGTCTATGAAAACTTGAGAATTACTACTTACAGAAGAATAAACACCTATAAATTGTCATCCCCAAAGAAATACAATGGGTAGTATTAAAAAGAATCAAGAGAATAATCATAGGACTAGTGAAAATTTTGTGCTGGACATAATATACTAGCTCTGTCCAATTTCTTGCCAAGACCTTGACTCCTTTATTGTTGTTCATGCCAGACGTGGATTGCAGATAAGCTTTATGTTATGTGATGACAGGCAATGGCTAAAGCAGTAAAGCTATGCTGGGGTAAGTCCAGGCTCATCATACACCAGCTGGGCTGCCCTGCAATACACTGCAGCTCCTCTCTGGCTCTTACAGCAGCAGCACATCAAGGACGTTGGCACAGAGGATACTTGAGAAGAGAGCATAAAGGGCTCACAAATGCTTGGTACCTATTTACTCTGTGAAAATAGGAACTGGGGAAACACTGGTATCTGCTGAGGCAGATTCCCATTCAGGAAGCAGCAGTGTACTTTGCCCAGAGATATGTCTGACAATCAGAGTTTTAGCTCTAGCTATTTAAAAAATATATATATGGAGAAACATGCTAAGAAAAGCAATATGCAGTTTGCCTAGGGTATTCCAAAGGCAAAGTGAAGTTACTGTACTTTAAAATTTCTTCATATATAAACTAAATTCAAATTCAAATGCTCTCTCCAGGCAAAGGAGAGTACAGGTATTGTAAACAATATGGGATATTAAAAAGAGAGAAAAGCAAAATACGTCATATTTTTGTCCTGTATTAATAACAGCTGGACAATTTGGGATTGTTTTGTATTCTATCAAAGCTTCAAATGTTAAGCATCTGATTTCTTAGCTGCTTTCAAAGTACCCAGAATCTCTTGGAAATTACTACTGCAATTAGACAAAGCTAATGAATCCTATGCTTCTATTAATTTGCTTTCTATGAAGAGCTGAAGAGCTTGTAAGAGAGAGTGAAAACCATAATGGAATAACAATATTATTTTAAGGTAAGTGAGTTAAGTTTTCAAACTATCTTCCAGAACCCAGCACAGGTTCTATTCCATCTTTTTACTTAAAACTTTTCTCTCCTATTCCTGTTTATAATGATGAAATCACTGAGACAAAAAAAAAAAAATCTGAATTAAAAGCCTTGGTATACAGGTAGAGATTAGGATCATGGTAAGATTGTGAGGTGAAATTTCCAGCATTAAAGTTGTCCCTTGCTATATGTATGGAATACTCGTAGCATCAAATTTTAAATCTGAAGAACCTGCCCATTCTGAGTGGAGAACTCTTTATTTACTGTTTTTAATAGATGTTCAGTTTTTACATCCAGGTTACTCAGAAACTGAATGGTGAGAAGATAAAGTGCATTTGATTTATATTTGTCTAAGAATCAGGAAAAGTTATTTTGAATATCTTTTTTCTTTGAATGAAAATTTAATTTCTTTAGGTCTAGTGCAAACCAATTTATCAAATCCATATTTAGTCTGAGAAATCAAGCAGGATACGCAGTTTATACATCATCCATACAAATTCAGCAGAAAGAGCAGTTTACTTATTCTGTAAACATTCCTAACTTGTATTTTATGAGTTCTATATTTCTGCTCTCCTTCAACAGAACCTCTGATATCTATATGACTGCTCAGTGCCTACACAAGTATTCCACACAATTAAAGCCAGAAACAAATCGGAGATCAACCATTTGGTTGTTTCACCTTGTAAGTTTGATTTTGAACAAAAGCTGCATTCCTTTTTCTCCTCAATTCATATTTGCAATTGATAATTTCATACAAGGGAAATATTTTCCAATTTTCAAGGACAAAAAAGCTGCAATAGCACCCAGAGCAATATGGCAAAAAGATCAATGTGCTGTTAACAAGAATGCAGTGGGGAGTAAAGGCTTTGTTCTGTGCACAGGCCGAGAGGAGAAGACTATGTTAGCATCATGTTTCAATAAAGACAGGCCTCCAGGGAAATAGCTCAAGATGGAAGAGAATAGCACAAAGATGGAAGAAGAAAATTGTGTTGGAACTCTCTTGAGGATGAAAATGTGCTATTTCCACACTGACTTGCCTTCCACTTAGGATAATGTGAAAATATACCCTTACGAATGCCACTATCTGCCAGACTAAGAAAACATATTCAGTCAGTTAGTTCAATATGCCATGTTACTGAATATTTTCTTTGCTTATTTTCAGTCTTAATAGCTTCACTGACATATGTAGCATTCAAACTTTTCAAAGCATAAAAAGATAAAGAATCACAATAACAAATGTATAACTAGAGTTACATGGCTCATCAGAATATTCATACTGAATGTGAAAAAGTAAACATAAGCACTAGTAGAGTGTAAATATATGTCTCTAGTGCACACCACAAAGAGGAAATGAAGACAGATATAACAAAGCATATGTAATGTATGTTCTTTGGTTTAATGACCAACTAATATAATCAGAGATTAAGTGCAAAATATAGAAGTATACGTATAAATAACATGAATAAGAGAACTATCAAAAATTAATACTTGAGGTCCCCTAAGTCATTGAAAACTGCTTGCTTTTATTAAAAAAAAAAAAAAAAAAAAAAAAAAAAAAACAACTATAGGTAGAGTTTGGGGATTTGCTTTGTTTTGTTTTTTTTTAGTGGTGATGACAAGTGATGACAAAATTGAAAAACTTTGAAAGGTACATTAACGAATCTTCAAATCATTTATATCAGCAGAAATTACATTACTGGGAAAAAATCTCACCCCAAAATTCTTACTGTATTCATTATGCACATTTCAGGAGACAGGATTTATATCTTTCTTCCAGTTATGAGCTCAAGCAAATCTCTTGGGTGTTTCAGATTTCTCTGTGAAGAGACATGATTAAATTGTTTTATATGGTAGTTGAGCCAGAGATGAAAAGCAGTACATAAAGACAAAGTGTTATTATGAAAGAATAAAAAAAAATATGTTATGAAAATATATTTGGCATCATATAAATTGCTGTTATTATGATTCACATCTAGTAAGTCTATTGATGTAACCTTGATTGCAGAGCTACACAGTTAGGAAAAAAATTATCATAGAATCACAGAATTATAAGTTTTGATCAATTAATTGTTAATTGCTTATTGGAACTATTTAAAAACATTTTTATTTTCATTTTCAAATTATTAGAATATTTAGGATTAAACAGAAGACACATATTGCACAATTACCTATCAAGTGCGTGGTAAGATTCAGGTAGATTTTCATTTACTACTGAAAACCAGAGATTTACATAAATTGTCCCTAAATTGGAGGAGATGCATACAAACTGCATCTTAGGATAACTGTTTTTACTGGAGCTGCACACTGGAGAATGTCAGATGCAATTCAAAATACCCTGTACACCTATGAATTCAAGGTGAGGACAGAGAATAGGTGCTAAAATAATGGTTTGAAACAAAGATCATAGAATCTTAGAATGCTTTGGGTTGGAAGGGTCCTTCAAGGTCATCTAGTTCCAACCACACAGCTATAAAAAAAAAAAAAAAAAAAAAAAAGATCTAAGCATTATAAAGCTGCACATAAGTCAGCTGTTTCGTATTTGCATAAGCAGTCTTTCTTGTAAGACACTAATCAAGTAATTCTTCAGATCTGTTTGATATCTGCTGTTTCTGAAAGCATTTTGGTTTTGGATACTATGATTCAGGAAGATATGGACCAACTATAGAGAGCCCAGAGATGAGCACTGAAAACAGCAAAGGTCTGGAAAATCTGACTGATAGAGACACAACAAAAATGCAGTGGGAGAGATTTTTGTGCAAATGTCTACATGCTAGTTATAAAGGAGAAAACTAAGTCTTTTCCTTGTCATTGAGGGGAAGGGCCATGAGTCACTAGTTTAAATGGAGAAAGGGAAATTGAGATGAGATACTGATTTGGGGTGGAAAATATCCTCATGATACAGTGAGGTATTTACCACATCTATGCTCTACAATTTCTGTGTTTATAATAAACAGAGAGATCGGTAAAGCTGTATGAACTCCACTGAATTTGTCTCAGTTAATACACCTAATTAATGAACCTGAAAGCAGAAACTGACCAAATATGACAAGAAAAAGATCACCAATTTTTTTTTTTGTTTTTTGCTTTTTTGTTTGTTTGTTTGTTCAGCCCTCTTGAGTCCATTGGTACCTTTACGAAAAGTACATCCTTCCAGATGCCTTGTGCTACCACCACTTCTTTCAAATTTGTAGGCATATGGTGGTAAAGAACTTGTTGAGGAATTTGCTGTATTATGCATCTGCAAACAGTAGAAGTTGACAGATTTTATCACCAAGAGGTTTGCAGGAGGATGACGAAAAATTAGTGGCTGCTTCAACTCTCTTACAGTTACCAAATGATTCAAAGCTAAGGCACCTGGAGCCCATCCTGCCTGCTTGCTGGAACAGGGGCATAGCTGCCGTCACTTGAGGGTGATTTCCATGGATTTCTCCATAGATTGCTAATTAGGCTGCTCAATGGAAAATGTGACTAGGAAATATTTTCTTAAGGTATTTGTGATGCCTTTTACTTCTTTGCATCTGTTAGAGAATGGTTTGGAGATGATGTGATATGCATTACACACTTTTCTACTCTCTTCAGAGCCCTGTTTTGTGAATTTCAGGTAAACAGTGTTGGTTTCTGCACAAATCTGATGCAATAGAAAGTAACATTCCCATAAACAAAATCACAGTTTTAGAAGCAGAGAGAAATAATCTTTCATATTCTAGTCTCTCTTTCTCTCTCCTCCCCCTTTCACTTTTTTTTCCTCCCTATTTAGTTATTAGATTCAAAGGAGAGGAAAAAAACAGAAAAAGTTGTGATGTTTTCTATTTCTATGTGTTAAAGAAAACTTCAAGAGGGATTTCTAATAGAAAGGTTGAAAATACAATCTGTTACCATGAAAGCACTGCAAAATCATCCAAGAAAAGCTCAGTTAGAAAATAATTTAGCATTTTAGCAGCAATTCTACACTCATCCAACTTCTGTTGTCTGAATAAATCAGCAAAAGGGAAATGTAGGAAGGTCTCACTGAAATGACAGCCATGTCACACAGTCCCAAATATAATTACTCCAATTCAAAACTCCTTTGGTCCAAGTGATAACTGAGTTCCTTTAATGATGGCAGATTGGATAATATTTTTTTTCCTCATATTTCTTTAGATTTGTATTTGGTAACTTGAATGGAGCTATTTATTTTAGAGCAAGAAATATAGCTTGTAAAATGCCACTTTTTGATGGAACCTCACATACTGCCCCGTTAAAAGAGAGATTGAGCTACTTTGTGTCATGGTTTTATGAATTTTGGTTATCAGTATTCCACATCATAACATCATGCAGTGCATTGGATTATATATGTTGTTATTTCATAGTTTGCTTTCTTTTCTAAAAATCTTTGGACAATTGCTGAACACTTTGTTACTGTTGTCTCCCAGACAGCTTCCCTAAGAAAGTATCTCTTCACCAAACACTGCTATTTGCCTATCACAGATGAGAGATTAGATATTGTTCTTCTAGAAAAAATTAGATGATAGTACTCTTTTCCATATTTGTAAAATTCCTTAATGAAAGAGACCCACATAGAATATGTTAGCTGGATAGCTCATTTTATCTAATTAACAATTATTAGCATTATCCAAGAAAATGGAAAACCTTTCTTGTTATTAAAGCACACCAAGTCTCAGACCCATCTGCCAGTCACTTTTAACTTCATTAAATTTAAGCTTCCAAGGTAAGAATTTCCATATGGGCTATGTTTATTATTATATCTTTTTTTAATTACTTTTTGTGAAGATTTTTAGTCATTTTAAAGAACAAGACCAAGGGAAAATACACTGATAATGCCTTAGTGAAAAGTTAGGGAATTTTTTTTTTTAATGTGGCTGCCACCCTTGCACTCTGATGAAACTCGAAATTTAACAGGGAACCAACTCAAAGTAATAACATTACTTCTGCTCTTTTGAGGCAGAATCTGCCTTTGGTAAAAGCACATACTCCGTAGAAACTGATTATAGTTCTTGCTAAACCCCTTGAAGTCCACAATGCAGTCCTAGTGAGACTGTGGGAGTAGGAGTAGGTAGGAGTCACAGGAGTGGAATAAGAAGTTGACTTCACCATGCATGTAAGGGACAAACATTACATCTGTGGATGGTAAAAGAGGAATGGAGCAGCATTGTCATGATTGAAACGAGAGGATAAATTCAATAGTATGTGCTAGCAGCCAAAGTTGTACAAAAGATAAGAGGCTTAGATAAGCCTGTGGGTACACTTGATAAACAAGTTGGAAAAGGGTTAAGAAGGAAAGATGGAAACAATGAGTAATTAGAAGCTGAAAGGGTAAAAGTGTGTGTCTGGGTAAGGAAACAGGAGTTATCATTAGGCCCCTACGGAGAGGAAACCAATCACTGATGTGAGGAGAGTGACCCAAAGAGTCAGGGGAGAGAGAAACGATCGTGCACAAGAGCAGGTTTAGAAGTTCATTCCCCAGTATATGCTTGCTCCTAAGCCAGTAACATAACTGAGAGCCTTTTTCTATATTTTATTTTCTGACACTTTCATCCTTTCATGAAAGGCCACAGAGAGAATAATGACTTATTGCTTTATCAGCTGCTTTGTTAGTTCAGATGACAGAAATTTATGTGCTGGATCAAAAGTCCCAACAGCGTTGATGATGCACATGGTTGTCAGTAAGATTCAGTACTAAAAAAAAAAAAAAAAAAAAAGTGAGAAGGGTCAGAATCAAAAGTACATTTGTAAATTTAATTCAACCCTTTCCATACATTATGATCACTTGTTTGGCTGACTCTTTTTTTTTTTCTCGCAGAGTTCCAGGAATACAACAGGTCTGTCATGGAGTTAACTAGATCAATCTATGCCCATGAAAGGGAGCAGTAGGTCCCTGGGCCCCACAGAATGGGAAGGGGAAAGGGATAGGGAGATGGGAGCTGGGTTCAAAGAAGGAAAAAATAAACCAATGTGGCAACGATCTATGGAGGAAAACTTATTTTACTAATATACTGGTATGCAAGATAACATAATATAATACAACCTAATTGAAATTGAGGCTAATAAATCAAATAAGATAGGAGAGAGGGAGACCAAGTCAAACCTGAAAAGCTTGGAATGGCTAGGAAAGCACCCTCCAGCACCCACTGCAAGGCAGCAAGAGAGCGCCACACCCAGAAGGGCCAGATCCCATGACTTCTGTAATGTATAGGGATAGGTACCTGGAACTGGAGCACTAACATTTTAACTCCCAGGGCACTATATGATGTTATGATGTGGAATACTGAAAACCAAAAACATAAAACCATGACATGGTCATAAAAATGGCTCAGGTAGAAGAATGAAATGTGATGTAGAAATGACAGCAATGGAAGAGGTTCTTGTCTCTGGGTTCATTCATAGGAGGAAGTAGTAAACCTAAAGCAAACATAAAAAGTAGTAAACATAGAACTGCTAGAGATGAACAGTCAAATTGTACATTCCTTATTTTCCACGTGTCTGACTTTAGACATCTGCAGCTTAAGATGCAGAGCTGCTGTAAACTCATGGCTGCACATGAACTCACTGCAAACTACACCAAATATGTGAATACTATGCAATATTACAGAAAGACAAGACAAATCCCAAGTGCTTCAAGACAAACTATTTAAAAGTAATAGCTCTTTAGACAATAACTCTGTGCCTCTCAGTCCTCATCTGTATTAGAAAGATAAAAAACAGAGTCTTTTATCACACTTTAGTTGAACACAGACGTTACTGTTTATAAACCATTTATCTGTGAATATGGTGAGCCTTAAAGAAAAATCCATGAGGAAAATCAGTTTAACCAGCGTGGCAGTAAAGGATGTTAAGCCAAAAGCCACATGGTTGTGTTCATTAGGACAACATTGTGCATTCTGCACAAACTCTATGCAGTGTACAAGTGGAAAAACAGCAACAATAAAATAGGATTAGAAAGCATAAGCAGAACAATGGAAAATGAAGAAAATCTCTACTTTGATCATTACCAGAATAGCAAGTAATATACAATATAGTTGATGTTATAATAACACAAATGTATTTTCTAAATACAACCTGTATGAAGATAATTCTATCTTCTAAAAAAGATTTCTTTTTTTTTTTTAGAATAATATTAATAGTATTCATATAGATTAATATTAATAGAAAAAAACTCTCTGTTTCAGAGAGCACTTAGACAAAGCTTTGGGAGAGTGAGAAGCAGTTGGCACTGAAACCACATCTCCATAACAAGCTTGGAAGATGATGGGATTTTATTTCCTTTTCTTTTTTTGGATTTGTGGAGTTTGCTGTACCAATGGGAGAAATATACCATTCTCTCTTATAACAAGGCTTACTTTTATCAGAAGTCCATTCTGAATGGCATAGAACAACTATTTTTAAATTCATAGAGGTTAGATCAGAACAAAATCACACAAAGCAGCCTGCATAGAATTCTTGCAATATATTAACGTGCTACTTCTATTGCCAGACTTTCTTAAAGTGTGTTCTGTCACTCATTCAGATGTATATTCATTAATTCAGAACCTCCCAGATTCTCTTAGTTAATAATGAATTCTCAGAATCACTTTGGTGAAATGGTTTGTTTGGTTCCGTCTTCCCTGTTTTTCCTCTCTTCTACTTCATCATCTACAATGTGGCAAAAACGTGTTAACAACATTTCAATGATGTGGCAGAAACATGTCAATGCCATTCAGTAATTCCAGTGAAAAGCATCACACACTTACAAAGGCACGCACTCTTTATGTTATCACACAGGTTTTAGGTGTCTCACAGAATGAATACTATAAAGAACACATCAGAAATGTTAAAAGCTAGTGTGTATTCAGTAACATTAGGAAATTACACAATATGTATTCCCTAAAATACATCTCTAAGTCATGTGTACTGTCAGACAATAGAAGCCCTGCTACCCAGTGCTCTTACAAAAGAAACTCCCTTTGTGCTTGCATTGTATAATTCCCTCTATAGCTTCTCTAGTTAAACAAACCACTTAACACTTTTAACAGAGTTCTTATATTATGTTCTAAATCTTATGAGGATAGAAGTTATCCAGTGCTTTTTATGATTCTTACAGGGAGCAGTTATCTAATAAGTATATGCATTAATGCAGTTTTATAAAATGAGATTCACTAAATCTTTTGGGCTCAGTATTTTTATTTCATGGTTAACACTTCTGTGGGTTTTAACCTACAAGCAATGGATAGTAGTTGCGGAAATTCTTGACCTCCCAATTTAAAATTGAGTGGTTGCAGAGTACAATACTTACCCCTTCTTTCAACTCATTCTAAATCTCTAATCCTAAAATTTGTTGCACACTGGCAGAAAAAGATTAATAAATCACTGCCCCTCTCACCCTCACTTCTGCCTCTTCTTGTGTTCTACTTTTAGACACTGTCATTACTGCTTCATCTCAAAGTTCAGATGGAACTACTTGCAGGCAAAGATCACGTCTTCCTGCAAAATCTAACTCCCTTCTTTCCCTAAAAATAGTAATAAAAATGTACCAAGAATGCACAGAAAATGGCTCTGATGTGCCTTACTTCCAAACACACCCGTATTAACCCCGTTTCCATGGAAATTAGCTTTAATTGGTTAGAATGAACAGGGTACATACTCTGGACAACAAAAGTCCTATCAGCTCACAGTGAGAACATAAAGGAAGAGGGGGAATCATAGCCAATGGCTCAACAGTCCCTCACCTGGGACTGAAGCTTGGAGGTGCTAGCATGCTTCCTGAAGCCATGGCAGTACCTCGCATGGGGAGAGACAAAGGGACAGTGGTGGTGGATGCTTCCTCCCACACCTCTCAGTGCTGACCACACTTTGCCTTGAAAACAACCACAGAACAACAGTGCTCAGATCTTCTCTGGTGCAGAGCAGGGGGGGCTCCACCTCCAGATGCAGATTCATCTTGAAACCTGAATCTTACAGCACTGTGCTCTGGTCACACAGATCTATACACTATCATCACAGAGTACTTGCACAATAGCATGTTATTACACAGCAAGATAGAAGCTTCCCTGCTTTTCTGATAGTCTTAAATTGCTAGCAGTGGTTGAACTCTTCTCTGTTGCAAGATCAAGTATACATTCCTGTTTGGGGGGGAACGCAGCAATAGATGGACTCAGCAGTCCACCCATCACTGCTGCTTTCTTACAACAGTTTGTCAAAGTTTTGCTATTAAAGATCAATTTTAAATATAATTATCCAGCACAGGAAGGCTTAAGCTCTTTAAAAAAATCAGTTCTAAATTCAGTTAATCTCAAATGTAGAAAAGGTCAACATGAACAAACCAGAAGGAATAAAACGATACAAGACAATCTATTAAGTGAACAAATTTAATAGAAAAAGTAATCTATACATATGTTTCTTTATAGTGTAAACGTAACCTGTACTTTAAGACAATAAAGCATGGGAAGTAAATTTAAAGCAGCAAAGGTACCAAAGAACGCAGCTGCTAAACAAAATTCAATTTTAATTAAGTGATAAAGACCGAGGCTTCCTGGCTACAACTCAGCATGCTGATGTTTTTGGCATTAAAACCTTAAAATAAATTGAAAGAGATAGGCAACTTACATTTAGGAAGCTGTTTAAAAGCAAAACAGGTTTCTGCCACTTCTTCCTTTACTGTGAAAGTATTAGGGACTAATTCAGTGGGCCAATATTTCCAACAGCTCTATATATAACGCGGAAGAATGACAATAGAACATAGAAAAAGTGTCATAGAATGTAAGGTGGAATAAATCAGTATCTTCTATTCAGTTTTCCTTCTAAGAAACATTGTGTCTCAAAGCCTAGTTTCAAGAGTTTTGTTCACTGTAATTTTACTATGTCCAGAGAAAAAGATATTTAATCTATTCTGTTGAGATAGTAATTCACTTCCTTATAAACTACTGAGAATCTTTTCTTGACGTTCAACCTTTACCTTAGAACAAAAGCAATCAGGTTTGTCTCACAAGATTTCTCTTCATCTACCCTTCATGCCCTATGACTGTGTTTATCCAAATAGCAAAGACAAGAGCCACACCAGTAGAAATAGGTTTCTAAAACAATAGTATAGTCTTGATTCTAAGGAAACAAATTAACTTATTCTTTTACTTCTGTTCTTCAGTGAAATCGGAGCTTTTGATTTGGAATATATTGCTTTGTGGAAATAGGGCTCTATAAGGTTTTCCCTGAAGATAAATTTAAGTGCTAACAAACAAAAATGCTGTTGAACTACATAAAACTTTCAGACAGATCTTCATCTGAATTAAACCTTTCACCTAGCTTTAACTTGAGTGAATGTCAGCCAAGTTATGATCTAAGGATTTGGACCATTAAGTTTAATACAGTCTTTTGAATGGAACAATCGCTGTTGAGTAAACATTACCATTCGTAGTACATAAAAGCTCTGAGTAAAACTCTTACTGAATTTTCCTCATTTTCTTCTCCTAATGATTTTTCATTGTGAAGGAAGAATTTTAGATGAAAGTGGTGTAACAATGAAGAACAGGCATTTATTCATGCTGGCATAAATATTTTGATGAGGTATGTTTCTGGATAACGTTCATAAATATGTGAAGATAACTACTACACTTTTTGGATAATTGCTAGTCTCAAGTCCTAACAAGAAATTCATTGAGTATATCAAGTCTGAGAGTATTGCATAGACCACAAGCATAGCATTTATAATTTATGGCTTCTAGAAAACCTAAGATGAATTTTCAGCCAGGTGGCATTTAGAGTCTGAACAAATAGTTACAGAGGATCAATAGTCCAGAGTTGAGAATTCTGCATCTCTTGACATCCATTTATACCAAATGATGAAGATCAAGCCTATGAGCAATAGACTTGTCATGGTTTTATGTTTTTGTTTTTGCTTTTTTTTGTTTTTGGATTTCAGTATTCCACATCAAAACATCATGTAGTGTACAGGGCATTAAAGTGTCACTGCCCCAATTCCAGGTACCTATCCCTGTACATTACAGCAGTCACGGGATCTGGCCCTTCCGGGTGGGGGGGCGCTCTCTTGCTGCCTTGCAGTGGGTGCTGGAGGTGCTTTCCTGGCCGTTCCAAGCTTTTCAGGTTTGAATCGGTCCCGGGAACTCTCTCTCTCTCATCTTGTCTGATTTATTCATCTCAATTTCAATTAAATTGTATATATTGTGTTATTTTGTATTCCGATATTATAGTAAAATAAGTTTTCCTCCATAGATTATTGCCGCTGCTCTTTTCCTCCCTTCCTTCCTTCCCATTTTTTTTTTTTGTGGGACTGGGGTGGGGGGGGAGGGCAGAGGCCTGTCGCCCGTCACGGACATAGATTGATCTAGTCAACTCTGTGACAAGACTCAAAATTCTTTTCTTTACCTCACTTTTAGTTTCCCAGTTATAATATCTTCCGTTTGCATAAATAACATCAATACCTCACACATCTGAAGTAAACCACCTAGAAATAAAGAACACAGAGATGTGTCACATATCTTACTTACTTGAACATCTCAGTAGAAATCAAACATCTCAGGGTGAGTGTCTGATGAGGTTGCTGCTGTGACAGAAAACATTCTGACTGGGTCTATAAATTGGCTGTTGCTATCAGCAACACAGTGTAAGAAATGAGTTAGATATAAGCCTCACAGGAGACATGTTGCCTTGATAAAATTGTTTGTTTTCCAAAGTTTCTGTCAATATGACTTTACACAATTCTTCATTCTGTCTCAAGCTTACCATCTAAACTACAACCTCAACACAACTCTACTTTCATTGTCCATAAGACATGGCTGTGGCAGCATAAAGTAGTATCACTTGCTTAACCTAATTCACGATCACTAGTCTTAAGGATTTCAGCAAGACTACTTTTATACAATAATTTTAAAGGGATTGACTTGTCTTAATTTTCATACTATCAGTTTATATATCTTGTGAACTACAACTCATACATAGCTTTTCAATGCAATGATTTTTGTCAGAGGAAAATTGTTAAAATATAAGAGCCCATGCAACAACTTAACGAAACTCTAAAATGAGACATCAGTTTTAGAAATTACTAAAGTAATAGAACAGAACAACAACAACAAAAATCTAACACTTCTCAGAAATTTCAGTGAAAACATAGATTTCCTTAAAGTCTTCAGACTGCATACTACTTGGGTCACTCTGGAAGTAGTGCCTCCTATTTATTTCCTTTGAAACTACAAACTACAAAATAGCATAAGGATTCTTGAAAGATGTTTATAATAGAAATGCATTTTTATAGCCTATCATTTAAGATATGCATACAAGTTATTGATGTTATGGTTTTACAGTTAGATGGGAATTGCCAGAAGATTTAGTTTGTGAATCTCTAACAGTAAAATGCACACAGTGACTGAAATTTAAATGTGACTTTTAATAATAATGTCATCTATTACTTGTTAGCAAAGCTAATGGAAATGTGAAAGATCATTTTTTCATGGCTGAGATGAGAAAAAAATACCAATTTTCTTTATTTAGAAAAGCCATGAAATTTAATTACTGTAAGAGCTACTTATCATGTCTGAGTTAAAGTTAAGCCATTTCAAGTCCTATTTTCATGATTAGTGGAATATGAGAAGTTCACTATAAAAAAAGCAAATTCATTTTCTTTATCACCCTGAACTGTTCACTATAGTGTAAGATTTCTCTCTAATTATTAGAAAGGATAAGCTTTTCTAAGCTTTCAAAATATTTTTAAATATTTGATTTTGCTCCTAATCTGCCATGTCAAAAATGTAAGACTAATTAGCATATGATCTGTGGGATCTATGGGTTTAGCTGAAGTTGTTACTTTCAAATGTAAAATTATTGTCAATAGTACCACCTGTTTTTGGTGTTAGCTTTCCACATAGCTGTGTTGTGACTTTGTCAGCAAAGAACTAGAGAAAAAAAATACCATGATTTTAAGCCGTTCTAACGGAGCAGAAAGTATAATTTACGTGCAACGATCAGATTTCTGAATCAGTAGACATTTTCAGGATAGTCCTGGAAGGCAGTTGAAGGTGGAAAATACTAGAACCACAGTGTTGTCTAGAAACTTTGAAGTTTCAATAGGTATATGATGGGATAACAAAAGTACTTTAATGTAAAAAAAAAAAAAAAAAGCTTTAACGTTAATAAGTAGTGAGACTTCAGGGTGAATGCTAACACATGCTTTTTTAATTAAAAAACAGTATATGCATTATTTTGTAGTAATATTCCTGTCACAGAATCATGGAATCATAGAATTATAGAACGACAGTATGTCTCGGGTTGGAAGGGAGCTCAAAGCCCACCCAGTCCCACTCCCTTATGCGGGCAAGGCTTCCTCCCACCAGCTCAGACTGCCCAGGGTCCCATCCAACCTGTCCTTGAGCACCTCCAGGGATGGGGCACCACAACTTCTCTGGGCAGTTGTGCCAGACTGATGTTGTGCTGGACTATAAGGCCAGACACTCATTCTGCACATAAGCCAATAGATAGTAGCTTCAATCCCACTATTTCCTCCCCAAGGAAACATTAGATATGTACTGTGATATTTTAAGTGATTTTGCAAAGGACAGAAAGTTTCACATAACAGTAGGACATGATTTATACACAAAGTCTAATTAATTTTAGAACAGTTAAGTTTTTTGGATGTAGCACCAAGTTCACTAAGGAACTTTTGTTCATTAGAGTACACCTTTTTTAGCCTAGTGTCAAAATCAATATTTAGAATGCAATTTCAGGCCAATACAGTGAGGAGTAGAGGCTGCCATCACTTTTCAGGTGCAATTTATGTTTCCAAGTCACAATTAATTTTTAAAATAAAAACTGTATATTAGTATATTATTATAGCATCAATATTCAGACAATATTTTTCATCATAAAATCTCCAGCTTTTTTTTCACTTGGCTTCTTACAGGTCAAATCTTGTTTCCTATGGCAACTCATTCCCTTTCAGGTTCAGTAAAAATTCAAGATAAAATTCACATCATTATAGCATATTTTGCAGCTAATAATTCTTTTTTAAAATAGCACAAAGTATATGGTGGTTACTGCTTTAGGATTTTACTTATAGCTGAACCTGAATTAATGTTATACTAACCACTGAAGGAGGTAAGGAACATTAAAGACAAATTTTATTATGGTTAGCGTACCATGTTATTAAAGATATATATTTAAAGAGACATTTTTCAATTTCTGTTGACTGTTATGTTTCAAGGAACACAATGAATATCGATCTAATTGCATACAATGAGTTTGAATTAGACTTAAAATTTCAGCTGTAGTTACTGAATGTGCAACATTAACACAAATAGCATATACATGATTTCAAAATAACAGAAGGATGAGTGAACTGGTGGAACTTATTACATGGGCTGATAAAGAAAGGACAAGGAAGAATGGTTTTTAAACTAAAAGAAGGAAGATTTAGATCAGATACAAGGAAGAAATTTTTTAATCAGAGAGTGGTAAGGCACTGTAACAGGCTGCCCAGAGTGCCCCATGCCTGGAGGCATTCAAAACCAACCACGTAAAATGGGGCCCTGGGCAGATCTGGTGAGTGGCAGGCCTGCCCCTAGCAAAGAAGGTTAGAACTAAATGGGCATTAAGGTCCCTTCCAATCCAAGCTATTCTAAGATTCTCCGGTTCTGAGTAGGAAATGTCCAGTCCCCTGTCCAACTTGTTCACTATCTGCAGAAAAGCCTACTCTCAGCTGCATTCACACACCTGATATGTGTTTCCTGCTCAGTCAGGCAGCTGGCTAAGGACAGTGATTTGAGGTAGAACATCTTTTGACAGCTGGATGCATGATTGGTCTGGAAATGGATGTGAATAATCTCATCTTCTGTGAAATATGGGAGTACCAAGTGAATGATTTTATGTCAAATACATGGTCTGAATTTTGCATTTTTCTTGTGAAAAAACTCAAGTATTTTTTTCCAGGCAGAGTAAAAGATGAAGTAACTGGAGCTGCATTAGCTTGTAATAGTTTCCAAGGGATTTCATAAGAAGAAAAATTGTATTATATAGCTCCACACTGATGTATTCATGCTATGCATATATTTCTTTTTCTTTACCCAGAAGATGGATATAAAAGGTTATCTAAGTAAACGTTTCTCCTTAAAACTCTTCATTTCCTATTGAAAAAAGCCAACTCTGGCCAACTGAGAAGAAAAAGAAATTCATTCGTGTTTAAGAGAAATGAAATGATTTAGACATCAAAAAATCTGTGTCTTCTTATCCTTATTAATAAGTCAGAATCAAGTTAATAACTTCAAATCAGATCTTGAAAATTTTTCATGATTGGCATTTGATCCAGACTGGATCCGATGATAGAAATTGTTCTACAAAATCAGTCAGCCAACTCAAATGTTAATCAATCCTTACAATTTTAATTTTGTTAAGAAATTCCTACTTACGTATATTCAGAAGGAATTTGATTCAGAAATACATCTATTAATTTATTCAGTCGTTATTTTTGCACATTTGTATTGTGGAGTAAGCAAAAGCCAATTTGGTAAATCATATGAATTAACTCTAGGAAAGGAATTTTAGCACAATCCGATTAACTTTATGGGAAGCATCAAAGCAGCAACAGTTAACTGGCAACAGTTTGTATAATTACATATATCTACTCTGTTCATTTAAGTCAAGCAAAATATTTCAATTTTGACACGTTATTAAAGACTTCTCTTAGTCTCTCTGACCTTTATTTTCTTCATCTTTCATTCAGAATTTCATGGGACAAATGCTAGCAAATTTTAATTGTTGCTATTTCAACACTTTCTTAAAATAGTGCAAATGTATAACAGGAACAAAACAAAGCATGTTAAGAAGATGCAGGAAGATAGTGTGCATTTCTCATTCTGTGGAACAAACTCAGCTATCACACTGGAGACCTTGGACACTAAAGTGTTTTCTATGGACAAAATATGACAAAATCGCTCAAATCTAAAGAAAATTATCAATTATAGAGGCATTAATTATACTCTGCAGAGTCTTTTTATTAAAATCATGATAAAATTACTTTGTTTCTTTAAGAAAGTAATGCATTAAGTTCTTATCTTACAAATCCTGCTTAGGTCAATTTGATTCATATTGAAATATTTAAAAGTAAAAATGATATGGCCCTTCAAGTCTTTGAATAAAAGTATGTAGTTCTAATATTCTAAGACAAAAATCCAATTTTTTTACTTATTCAACCGAAGAACACACTGTTTTATGAGCAAAACACATTTTTAGTATTATTATATTTTACCTAGGATAAAATAAATAAATAAATAAATTTGCTCAACATATTCAGAAGCAGGTTTCTTCTGAAAGAGAAGGGAAATCAAAACTTCTATGTCTCAGTATTCTATCAGCATTGCCATATCTATTCATACAAATTTTCTTTGTGACAAAAACTTTTCCTATATAACCTTGTTTTTCAAGACTTATTTTAAGCTTTCTGAGAAAAATCAGTAATCATGGTCTGATGATGATACTGCATACTTTTTTTTTTTTAACATATTTTTCTCATGAATTTTAATTTGTCAGAGTACATATAGGCTGCTTTCCCTACTGCTTTTCATTTAAAGAAAAATCATTAAACTGACATTAAAAATAAAACAGAAAATTTGATAAGGAAAAAACAATGTTTTGTACAAGATTCTGCCACAAAACACACCGTGACATATATTTTACCTAAACACCTCCTGCTCCATTCATTTTGGTAAACACGTGATGTTTCACTTTGAAATCTGAATGTCTGTGTCACTTGTTCCCATAATGCACAGATATGAACATCAGTGAAATCCTGACAACAGTGGCTTTGTGAAAAAGAAATAAAGCAATGTTGGCTTCAAAAAACTGAAGTGTTTAAAAATGAAGGATAGGAGGAAAATGATATATTACAAGGAAGGTAAACCATCATAAGCTGGGTCATTATGAAACCCTCTAACACATCTTTCTTACATTCCTTTACATAGTGCACTTTCAAGCTCTGAATCTACCATTTATTTTTTGACCTCTCTCAATTTCAATATGATGAGAAATGGCTGATGTTCCCCTATTAAGCACATGATTAACTTCTAAAAGGAGAGATTCATAACAAACCCAGCCTATCGAGTTGAAGGACACAGTAATTGAAAAGCATCTAATAGTAGCTTTTTCCAGAAGAAAGCAAACAAAAATTCAGCAGTAGAGTAATGAATTTTGGAGTGACCATGAGCAGCTAAATGAACACAGGTGGCTCTTTCCACAAGAAAGCTATTTGTAATAGACTTTAAATTAGCAGGAGAAAAGTATATGCTGTAAATGCTATTGAAATCTCACAAGTGTGAAAGACTTCATACATCATAACTGAAATGAAGGAAAGTGATTAATAACTGTCCTTTTGCCTAAACAAGCTGCCACCAGAAGCACTGACTCACAAGTATTAAAAAAAAAAAAAAAAAAATCAGATATTCTTGATGTAAAATTTCTCACAGGTTTTTCTATTGACTCTAGCAAGCTGAAAGTTTGCAATTTAAGAACTTCCAGAGGGAATCATAGAAGTGGTTATGGACTTTTAGGTTTGAAAAGTGTTTGGGTTCACTCATCTGTCTGGTAACGTTTGGTCACTCATGCATAATAACAGCACAGCAGCAGTACTACCAATAGGAATGCACTTATCTCCTATGCTTAAATATTTTACTGAATTCAGGTGCTAAATTTGCATTTATTATCCCACTATGGAGTGAACAGCTACTGTGGTAATGTTTGTACTTTTTCAATATTGGGATACTTCAAATTGGATTAAGTACATTTACTTGGTCCTTTGACTTCATCCTCTTAAAGTATATTTGAATATATTTTCTCTGGTTTGCATGAAAGAAAATTAGAGAAATTAAGTCCTTCAGTCAGCAAATAGAAGCAGATAACAGATGTGATCCATTAGCTTCAGGGCAAGGCTGCACAATTGTTACAATGGCAATTAGGGATTATTTAGGTACATGAACCATGGCAGGAAGAATGGTGTTACAATGGAAGGATTTAGGAGGTAATATAAAATTGAAGATATACAAAAATATTTGGGAACAATTTTGCTTCCTAAAGCTCCACTGTACTTTCTCACTCAGTTCATTATATTTTCCACTTTATATTTTCCGCTTTACAAAAAAGTCTAGTTCAAAGGTGTGGGCTGGAAACAAATCACCATGACGATGCTCTACCAGTATCATAGTTTGCTTATAGACAGGTACACAGCAGTAAATCTTTGCCTTGGGTCTTGTTACTAGATTTTTTTTTTCCCTATAAAAAAGAACACTGAAAGATAGCCCGTATCTCATTGTGCTTGTTAATAAGGAAGTGTTAGATTGGTCAAAATATACATTCAGCCTTTTGATGAAATCTTAAACGTGTAAATGTTTGTTATTTGCAAGTAAACTGATACATACATTAGTTGTAAGAAATTATATCAATTAAGTAAAAGGGATTGATTCACTGCGGTCTTAACATGTACTAGTTTTCCTTCATTTTTAGATTTTCAATATCCATACTTCCCTACATGGGATGTTATTGACATATATCCTTGTGTGTCCTAAGTGGATTACATTACTTAAAGAAATATATTGTCAACTTTAATCTTCTGCCCAGTAGCATTTTTTTTTTTTTTTCGGTATTATTTCCACAACAGGACTTCAAACACTTTAAGTTAACTTCTACGCAAACAATACAGAAGAAATATGCCTATACTTTAAAAAACCTTTAATATTAAAAATATCTGTTAACAACAACAAATTTCATGACAGTTTTCAAACTGATATGCCTCTCACAAACCAACTACGTTGAGGAAATTTTTGACATTAGTAAAAGTTGTTCAACTGAGTACAAAACTTAAAAAGAAATAAACAAAGCACTGAGTTTTCCATTAATAAGAAATGCCAATAAAATTAAATTCTAATTTAATTAAATGCTCCTATTATCTCTCTGTAGTTTCCTGTTCTGTTAACTTTAGTGTCAGCATAGTACTGGACTGAATACTGGTCTGATTCAGTGCATATATTTTTTCTTAGGTTATCCATTTTTGTCAATTCAGACAATTTTATAGGAAAAAGTGCTGAGAAGACCTACTGAGTTCTTTACTGATGTGTAGTACTGATATACTCTGACAGATTTTCCACATAAGATTTCAACTTAAGAAGATCTGAATCAAAACCAGTTTTTAGTTTTATACAAATCTTTAAACACAGCTTTTTAAGAAGAACGTATCAAACTTTATGCAAGTCAGATTTTGAAAAATCAGTTTTAAAATAAAAACACTAAGCATATAAGTTGCATTTCTGCAACTGTTTATATTCAAGACTAGCACAATATTCATACACCAGATACAGACTAAATTGAGTGTCCAGGAAACCACTTGAAAATGCAGAGGGTTTTTTGGGGTGGTTTTTTTGCTTTGTTTTGATTTTTGGTTTTTTGTTTTGTTTTGTTTTTGCTGAATTTAGCTGTATTTGATTAATGGTTACAAACAGACATCATAGAAGATAGTGATCTGTCCTTCACTGCTTGTACAATCAATAGGTGTACAAAGGTTAGGCTAAGTAGGATTACTGCAGTGGAAAGTTAATAAGTGGAAATGCTCACCAATATTACAGGCCCACAATAAACTCCACAAGGAGCGTTCTCCAGAAAGAGACCCTTCCTCAGTAGCATTCAGTGCTTAAATGGGATCTAGGTGATGTGGAGCCAGGCTTCACCCCCTTCCGGTAGAACAGCTGAATTGCCTTTGTCTGTGCTCCCACAGCTGACTTATTGCTTGCCTCAGGTGGTCAATCAGAGGTTCAGGCCATGATCAACAGTTTCCATATAACTGCTGAAGGTTTAAACAAATTCTGTTCTTCCTATAATCTTCTTAATTTTCATATGGCAAGGAAAGTGATAAAAACAATATATTACATCCGACCTTAGTAACATTGCTCTTTCTGAAGTAACAGTTTATCCATCTTCTGCTTATTCCCTCTACTAGGTATAATTTAGGTAGGAGCTCTCTAACCTGGTTGTGGTACATAGAAGTGAAGAAAGAGCCTTGGGGCTTGCTGTAGATAAAACAGTCCTCAAATTGCATCTTCAAGAATTCATGTCATAGGTCTACTGCTTCATTTCTAACATATTACTGAGAAAGATTTATTAATAAGTTCTTCCAAAAATCTACCAGAGAGAGATACTACTCAAACTTCTATAAATACACTATTTTAAAATAGTTTTGACTTCTCAACTTTGCTGCTGCTATGTGGACTTAATTGCTAAGATACTATTTTCATTCTCACACTCACCTCCATCTAGCCTCCTCAGAAAAACATTTCCCCTTAAAACAGAAAATATTCATATTCTGAAAATACTTAAATGTCACATTCCTGCTAGCCTGCCCCAGAAACAGCTTAGGGTGAAATAGAAAAGCAGACAGAATTTCAACTTCCACTAGGTTGGTAGTCATTTTTCAGTTACACCCTGTTGAGGAAAAACTGATAGTTCTGCAGTTTATTTTATAATAAGTAAAATGTCATAGAATAATTGCCCAGTCAATCACCAATATTAGACTTAATTGGAGACTTAAAAATTCAAAACAAATCAGAGAGCAAAATCATAGCAACTAATACGATGGTATTGCATTTAATAAAAGCTACATTATCCTAAAGACAGTCTGTACAACAGGTGCATTGGTTATGCAATTTAAATTGGGGACAACAACATAATATCACAGACATTAACTTACGAGAAAATTTAAAGGACATTATCTCTATAATCATCAATGCATAGGACCTACAACCAACATTTTAAAAATATGAGCATAAAGTATTTCTGAATGCTGCAGTTTCTCATTCAGAAAAGAAGTAGTCCAGAGGCAAGTAGCAGTCACTTAGAAATACAAAGCATAACCTCAATTTCTAATTTGTGTTTGGATATTCTTTTGTAGGTTTTTCTTTTTTCTCATGTTCCTAATAGTGCTGTGTTTTCTTTGTTTGTTTTTTTTTTTTGTTTTTGTTTTAGTTTTTTTTTTTAAATTTCTTTGTTTGTTTTTCTCTAGATATAATCTACACGATTTATACAAGCATCTTGACCAGTTAATTACTGTGGCCAAGGAAAGCCTTCATGAGTATAGAGGACTGATCTCTGTTTTATGTGATTTTGTTTGTTTATTCTTAGTGTTTAAAGAGATCATAGAGCTAAGCTTATCTTAAATTATTTCTATTCTAGGAGAAAAAGCTTAGATAAAAAGTAATTGCTGAAATTAGCACACATACAGGTGCCTTTAATCACTGTTGAATAGGATCTAAGGTCTCTTGTAACCTACATTAGTGATTTATTTTCAGTTCAGTTCAGATTGGTCTTCAGCATTACCTTGATTTGTTCAGAGTAATAGCAGTATCTTGATTAATTCTTTATTCAGACGTCGATTTTACTGGTCATTGGGTTATAGAGCTGTTCAGAGTAATTGAATTATTTGTACTAGAACTTCTCCACTGTGCATTTAATTGGACTAGCACAAAACAGGCATAAATCACTCTTATAGAAAGGCATTGCTCATTCATCAGTTCATCACAAGACTACATCACTTTACATTTACTCTTCATCTTAATCTGAATTCTGCCATAGAAGCTGATAAACTACTCAAGAAATTTTTGATGTGTGCTGTCACTCTGAAAGTAGTATGTTTTCTCTGTAATATTGGAGACAAATACCTCACATACTTTAATATATATATAAATGCACAAAAAAAAAAAAAAAATTGCTTTCTATATGCTCCTTGAAAGAAACTTAAAAAAAAAATACACTTGAATGACAATACAGACATGACAAAAGCAGAAATCCTCCATTTCCTCCCCATGCAAACCAGGGCACTGGCAGCACACATATTATTCAAAGTCATTTTTAGACTTTCACATTTCCAGTTGTAGTTACATTAAAAATTCAACTTCTGATTAACAGAAACGCTTTAATAGCAGCTGAGACCCAGTCTTCATTATTTGAAAACTATATTAAGAACGTAAGTTGATATTCACTAGGAGAGAAAGTGATAACAGGAGAGCACTGAAGCGAATATCAGTTTATTCCAGAAGGTAATTTGGTGGTTGGAAAAGCACTGGACTAATTAGAATGCTGTAGAAACAATACTATTGATGCTTCTTCTGTTGAATAGAACATTTGGCAAGATTCACTAAACAGATCTGTTAAAAATAATGTTACTTATATAATGAAAATTTGAGGGTTTTAATCTCCTAAAACGCAGTTGGTTAATCTTGGTTTTGCTTTACTTTTTTACATTTGTTTGTTTGTTTTTATGGTTGGTGGAAGCAAGAATGTTTTTCTCACCAAACTGATTTGAAAACAAACAAGAAAAAAAAAAAAAAAAAAAAAAAAAAAAACCAGCAAGCAAACTGCTTTTAACTATGTCACTAAACTCAGAGATTAAGGAAAGAAAAAAAAAAAGTGAAGACAAAGGGTGATTCACTGAAACAGTTATGGTGCTTAAAGTGCATTATTCATGCAGACTTATTTTCTCCTTTTCTATACCCAATCAAAATAAAACTTTGCCATTTAAGGTGAAAGCTTCTCTTCTATGCCTATCCATAATTCAACTGAAGTCACTGTAATGTTATGCAGTTAATGAGTCTGCAATGACTGGAGAGGAGAAGAACATTTAAAAACACTTTTTCTGGTCTCAATTGCTAAAAAATTTCTCATATCCAACCATTTTCTCCTCATGAGAATTCCCAGCTAAACAAAGAAATATATGGCAGGAACAAAATGGTATGTTAGTACATGACATCATATTAGAGATAGGGTGTTGAAAACTATACTCAGTGCTACAATCTGTGATGCCCTTAGGAGAAAAAAAAAAAGTGTGAGAAAGACATTAATAATTTAAGTAGTAAGCAAATGCTTGTGTCTAACTTCTGTTACTGTCATTTAACAATTATCTACTATTCTGCTATTACTAAATGTTAACTGCTTATCAGTGGGCTGTTACTGATATGAAATGGCAGGCCACAGATCAAAGCTTGGAATTAAAATGAAATTGGTAGCAGAAGATAGACATGATGTTTGAATTGTTGGCAGTAATTCTATGCTACCACTTTATCTATAAAGCTGTATTTGGAAAAGCTCTGGAGAAACATAGAAGCAACAGGTGTTAGTAGACCACTTCATCTTACATTTTGCTAAATAATTTAGTAATAATTTAACCTCTACTGCAAATCACTGGGTTTTTAATTTAACTGACCTGACTCTCACAGTCTTATCAACACATTTACCAGTTTTATCAGCTGATTAACATTTAATCCAAAGTTTACCCTGCCCAAAATTTGATTTATTCACAGAAAATATCAAAGTACGTCTTTTCTTTCATTTCCTTCCTGGATCTATCTTTGCTTCATACTAGTTATTTTGCTACAAGCAATAGTCATATACATTCAGCTGGAATCCACCTAACCCTGTGAGCCACAGTAATTGGCTTTGCAGTATGCCATCAGCTACAATGATTCTTATAGGTTGCATTAGATCCTCACAGTCTTCTGTAATTAACAATAGCTTTTCCATCTCAGTGGGGCATTGAAAAAAGATCACAGAATATCCCAAAGTTGTAAGGATTCATTGAATCCAGCATCTGGCTCCACACAGGACTACCACAGAACTCCAGCAGCTTGGTGTTATGACCACTGCATTCCTCTGTCTCACCACAGGCAACTTACCACAGACTGCAGCTCCAGCCCAGGGCATACGTCCGCTGGGGCTCTCCATGGACTACACATGAGGATCTTCTCTGCACGATGCCCCGTGACCAAAGAGTGCATTGCCTTTCTAGTGTTTTTCAAACTATTCAAAATAATGTCCATAATTTTGCTAGGCACTGAAATGAGACTGACAGGCCTATAATTATTAGAGTCTTTCTTACCCTCTGTATGGGAACTGCCTGAACCTCTGATTGATCACCTGAGGTGAGCAATGAGTCAGCCACAGAAGCACAGGTGAAGGCAATTCACCTGTGCTGCCAGAAGGGGTGGAGCCTGGCTGCAGCTCTCCTAGACCTATTTAAGAGCTGACTATCAGTAGGGAAGGATCTCTTCTGGAGATCCATTCCACCAGAGTTTCCCAAGCGAGCTAAGGATGTGGGTAAGTGCCCTTATCATTTCTGTTCCCTGCTTTGGTGTAACAACTATGTAGCCAAGCTCTCTGCTGTATCATAGTATCTGTATATTCATTAATTGTACAATTTTTTTGAAAACTTGACATTTAGTAGTAACTCTCCAGATTCCTAAGCCATTGGAAAATAATATATAGAGTTCTTGTAATAATATTAGCCAGCTCTTTCAGTCCAATGGATGAATTCCATCAGGCCCTTTGACTTTAACTACATTCAGCTACATCAGAAAATCCTGTACAAGTGCAGAGTTAGTTGGGAATCTTATTTTCAAGCAGAAACTTTCCTCCAAACTGTGAAAACTCACACTAGAGAAGATTTCCCCAGTGCAGCCCATGAAGGATCCCATACCACAGCAAGTGTATATGGCCTGAAGCAACTGTAGTCTGATTGATCTCCTGAGTTGGGCCGTGAGTCAGCCAGAGGAGCACAGGTGAAGGCGATTCACCTGTGCTGCCAGAAGGGGTGGAGCCAGGCTCCACCCCTATTAGACCTATTTAAGAGCTGGCTACCAGTGGGGAAGGATCTTGTCTGGAGATCCCCTCTTCTGGTGTTTTTTCTAGGTGAACCTAGCATATGGGTAAGCCTTCCATTTATTCTCTCTCATTATCTTAGTCTACTTTGCTTAACCCTCTTGTTCTTTTTGTGATTATAACATCTTAATATCCATTGATTATACAGCTGCCCACAAAGCTTCATAAAAGCTTAGTGAAAGTACCAGGCCAATAAAAACAAGGTACTACAGATGAGATTGTTTTTGAAAGACGCCAACTCGAGAATGGAAGGTATATATTTCAGTAGCTCCATTCAGTCTTTACATTTTAACACGTGCAGTTATCTTGTTCTTTATAGTCTATTATTTATTTTTTCTTGTTTTCTTACCCTACATACACATAAACTATATTGGTTAAGCACATGTATAACACAGCTAACTTAAAGCTCTTAATATAAACTTCTATGTCTCTCTCAAAGCGAAATAGTCTATATGTGAGACTCACTCCATAAGACTTCTCAGGCTTCTGGAATATCTAATTTTTCATGAAACTGGATTTTGAACTGGTTTCCTTGTTGCTTTAGTTGAAGGAAACATGAAAGTTACCACTTGTTGCTGATTTCTGTCTGTAATTATCAATAGCTACTACAAAACATAACTGCAGTTCTTCAATGTCATGTGTGGTCTGTCAAGCAGCTAAACTGTTACTGCACCTAATGATGTCCATCTTCTTCATAATAAAGATTTTGCTACAATGAAGAAGAGAGATCTCAGCTCATGAATCTTTTCCCGAACTTACGAATTTATCACATCAGCATAATAAAATAAACCAATTCTTATGTCCTTTGGAGACTGGATAGGAGTGTCAAAATGTCTGGTGTTTGACCTCCTCTTTATACCTTTGTATGCTCTGTGATCTGAAGTTATACAAATATTATTACATGGTATCTTAGACACTGTAATGTGATAATCTCACATAAAATCTTGCTGTTGATCATTTGTCACTGTGCACGCTAAATTTTTTAATGGTCTGATGCTGGAATATTCCAGCACATTCCACTTCTTTAAGAGCTAATGTGGACACTAAATCCTCAATACTTGTCTGATGCTGTCTTCAAAGAAAACATCCACCAAACACTAGATGAGAGAATCATAGTAAAGATTATACAACAGCTTCTCTCTTGAAAATGTCAGCAGCATTTGTCCTTGCAGTCACTGGGTTGCCTCATGACACAGTTTCTGACAAATCTGTGTAATATAAGATCACAGGTGCATCTTGGAGATGTGGATGCTCAGTGGATACTTACTTTTGTCTTTGCAGCATTCTGAATACATGAGGTAGCAAATACAGAGTTTTTATTTTGTTTTGGTCAACAAATAGAGACAGATCTTCCTCTGAAGGATAGGGTGCTGGAATAACAATGTCGTTATCCTGCATGTGCTTGGTCATCACTTTAGTTTCATTTAATGTTCACTAAGTGTATTTAGGGACATGGTATCACTGATTACTACTTTCCCATAAAGCTGACCAAGGAGGGCATAGACACTTCCTTGCAGGGAGAAAATATACTGAAGCTATATACATCAGCCACTGACAGAATGTTGTAGGAGCCTTATTATAAGTGTGGAAAACTTGTAAGCAGAATTCAAGTCATCATGTTCTTGTACCTCAAAATTTATAAAACATGTTGTGAATTAGTCTCTAAGACAGTCTAGTTTGGCTTTTATTTATCCAGACTGTTATAGATGTTGAATATGACAGCTGGTAAGAGTCTACCCGGGGAGGTGCCCTGATGGACCTGCTGTTCACAAACAGAGAAGGACTGGTGTTGTAGGCAAATGCGAGACCTCCCCCCCTCCCCCCAATGGGATGTTATGCAATAGGACCTCCCAAGCTTTATGTGTGGCACATGCATTAGGGGCGTAGATGAAGCACATAAGGTATATAAGCTAGAGTTCACATGTAATAAATGCCATTTTGCTGTTCACCATATTGGTGTGTACGTGCAGTTATTTGGTCCTGACCTGGTTAGGGTTAGTAGCACGGGAGGCAATGCAACAGACTGGCGGGAAATGTGAAAGTTGGGAGTTGTCTCAGACAGAGTGACCGCGAAATGGTAAAGTTCTTGATTCTTGGTGGTCAGGACAGGGGGCAGTGAAACTGCTACCTTGGAGATCCAGAGTACAGACTTTGAACTGCTCAGGATGCTTGTAGGAAGAGTACCTTGGGATTCAGCCCTGAAAGGTAAAGGAGTACTGGAAGGCTAGTTGCTTCCCCAGGAAAGAAGTCTTAAAGGCATGGGAGCAGTCCATCCTCCCTGTGCCGCAAAATGAGCTGGTGGGAAAGAAGGCTGGTGGGGAAGAAAACCTGTGTGAAAGAACAGGAAACTTTTCTGGAGGTGCCAGGAGAAAAAGAGAATCTACGTCCTGTGGGAGAAGGGACAGAAAACTTGGGGAAGAGTACAAAGAAGTTCTTAGGATGGTCAAGGAGAAAATCGGAATGGCAAAAGCCCATCTTGAACTCAACAAAAGCCCAGCTTGAACTCAACTAGTCCATCGGAGTTAAGGAAAAAAACATTTCTTACAGCATATGAGGGAGAATTAGGGGATCAGGACTGGCCTGCATGTATTCAGGAAAGGCAGATCCTGCTTGACGAACCTGAACTGGATGGACGGCAGGTCCCAGAGAGTAGTGGTGAGTGCAGTTTAATCCAGCTGGCAACCAGTCATGAGTGACACTCCCCAGAGCTCGGTATTGGGGTCTGTCTTATCCAGGTCATCAATAAATATACTGTATAAGGGGATTGAGTGCACTGTCAGTAAGTTTGCACCAAGCTGAGAGGAAATGTCAACCTGTCTGGGGGTAGGAAGGCCCTTCAGAGGGATCTGGACAGGCTGAATAGCTGGGCTGAGGCCAATGGGATGAAGTCCAACATGACCAAGCGTCAGGTCCTGCACTTTGGCCACAGCAACCCCTGACAACGCTACAGGCTTGGGGCAGAATGGCTGGAAGACTGTGTAGCAGAAACAGACCTGGGGCTACTGGTCAACTGTTGGTTGAACATGAGCCAGCAGTGTGGCCAAGGCCAATGGCATGCTGGCTTGTATCAGAAATATAGTAACCAGCAAGAGCAAGGAAGTTATCATCCCTCTGTACTCAGCACTGGCAAAGTTACACCTTGAGTACTGTATTCAGTTTTGGGTCCCTCACTACAAAGAAGGTGTCCAGAGAAGGGCAACAAAGCCGATGAGGGGTCTGGAGCACAAGTCTTATGAGGAGCAGCTGAGGGAATTTGGATTATTTGGTCTGGAGAACAGAAGGCTTAGGCGAGGCTTTATCACTCTCAACAACTGTCTCAAAGGAGGTTGTGGTGAAGCGTGGGTCTGCTTCTCCTCTGTAATTACAGATAGGACTCAAGGGAGTGACTTCAAGTTGCTCCAGGGGAGATTCAGGTTAGATGTTAGGAAATATTTATTTACTAAAAGAGGAATTGGGGACTGAAATGGCTTTTCCAGGCAGGTGGTAGAGCCACTGTCCCTGGAGGTGTTCAAGAAATGTTTAGATGTTCTACTGAGGGACATTGTTTAGTGGGAAATACTGGTGATAGGTGGGCGGTTGGACTAAATGCTCTTGGAGGTGTTTTCCAACCTTGGTGATTCTACAGTTCTAAGTATGTATAAGTATTTATCAAATTTCATCATTACAAAATATAAGTCATCTATCTGATTGTATGCTTCAGAGTGACTTCGCTACGATACCTGTAATTCTGCATGAGAAGACAATGATGAAGTTTCTGCCTTTGTTATAGGGCTAGACCCTCAACTGTATAAATGCAACCATGCGTCACTTACCTCTTTGGACATACATGTCAAAGATTCTGGAGCAGAACTTAAAAAGAAAAAAATAAGCTGTAAAAATTTTGGCCTCCCTGTTATGAACTGATAATGAATATTAAAGCAGGGCATTACAACTTTCCTTAAAAACTTCCTATAATAAAATGTGTGCTAAAAAGAAGTCTAAGAACAGAAACAATATTGAATGTTTCCAGAATTTCTAGACAGAGCCTGATTGGAGTTTAATGAGTACACAAGGTGCATAGACAAGTGCTCAGCTTCCTCAAGCAAGTCCCAAATAATAGAATGCTTTGTCCCCTCATATAAACTTTTTTGAAGCTTCTTTCAAAATAGGTAACTTGCAGCAGAGAAGAACTTTGACAGTACATTATTTCTGTGCTTGTTTGAAACTTTACACTCAGTTCCAAATTAATACAGTTTCCAGATGTTTCCTTATTTGAACTTATCCATTCAACTAATTGTTGACATTTCATATTAGAATTTGACTGCATCCTGCACCAACATCCCTTCTCCCATTACCTTTAGAATTTTTCCTTAACTTTTTTTTAATGTTATTGACATTGCTCTTACTACTGTAGTGGGCACTACAGCTTTTTCACATTCACATGCTAAGAAGAAGAGTTACATGTGCATGCAGACTCTTATGGTGTAACAGAGACAAGTTCATCCTTGTATGGCTTCAGATGGAAAGCATGCAATGTATAAATAGAAATTGGATTCCATAAAACTATCACTTATCAAAGCTTTGTTACTCTCTTCCAAGTTTAAAAATCCTGATAGGACATAAACTTGTACATTTTTTTAAATATGGGTCATTTAATCTGCTTTCTGAGTCTGAGGACCTATAGCATATGTTTTATTAATTCTAGCAGAGGAATGAAAGAGGTAGGTCTTTAACTATTATATAAGAAAAGACTTGTTGAAAGGAAGTTTTACAATTGGCCCCAGGGTTGAGGTTCATACATCAGGGAATAATTAATTTTTGTTGTTAAAATATGTAACAAGCCCCAAGCTATTAAATTAATTAACTTCAGGAACATTATTGAGCTAGAATTTATAATGAAATAGACAGACGGTATTTTAGAAACCTCTTTAGGCAGATGAAGTTTGGTTATATTTATGAGGAATTTGATGCTTTAATGATTGGCCAGCATTTATTACTAGCTTGTTGATGTTCTCATGATACTGACTTATTCTTCATTTAAATATCAGCCACAACTCAATTGTGAGGATATGTGTTCTTGATGTTATTTAGCTTATTTAATAAATTTTGATACATATTGTATGAAATGACAACACGTATTTCAAAGCTCACATATTTCTAAATTATTTATGGAACTGCACAATTATAAGTACCCTCTGAAAAAGGGAAACAAATCTTCCACTGAATGACCTATAGTGGACAAAACATTTTTCCACATATGAGAGGAAAGCTTTATATTTTTAATGCTACTGTTAAACGCTGTTTTAGTGATAGATAGTACTTCAAATCATGTTAGTGCAAAGCTATCATGTTTCAAAGGCTGAATTTTCACATTTGTTTCATATAGCTTTGAGAAACTTCAGTTTCATTTGAAATGTAAAATCTAAGAATGCCAACTGAAATTAGTGAAGCCATGTGTGTTCTGAAGCAAGCAATCAGAAACAAGAAGTCTGAATTTTTCAGAGCTGCTGAGGAGGGAAAAAAAAAAAGATTTTGTCTTTATTATCAGTGTAGGCATTTCTGTTGATATTGCAAGCAGGACAGAAATATGAATAATGTTTTCCAAATAAGAGGTGAAATGATAGTTTATTGTCCTTCTCCCATATTTCTGAGAAACAAACAGAAAATAAGCCCTGAATATAAGTAAATTTATGAGATATTTTTCTTTCTTTTACTCAATTTGCTTACATACACATTAATACATAACTTCAAAAATAAGACTCAAGAGTTTTTCTATCAGTCCAGGATGAAAATATAATGATCCTATCAATTGATGCTGAAGTTCTGAAGATTACAGTATGACATCTACCCTTCTGAAGCACTAGCTGATTAGATACACATACAATGTCAATGGAAGAGAAAAACATTCAGAAAGAAAAGCAAAGGAATATTTATCCCTATATAGAAGAGAAATCATGTTTCAGTGAGTTCATACTGGTTACTTAGATGAACATGCGTTTTTATCACACAAAAGTTGTATAAATATGCTTGATGGAAATAACAATTTCCATTTTTAATAGAAGTACTGCCCATCGTCTTTTCTTCATATCACTCATGTGTTGTATCTCTTCTGTAATTTACACTAGATATACTATGTCTGTTTAAAAAAAAAAAAAAGGAAAATCAAAGAAAAGTCCTCAAGAATCACTGAAATGTAAATTATTAAATATATTACTTTCACTGTGCTAGGTGGAAGAAACTGCTTAGCCAAGGGCAGAAATATTTCAGATTTAACTCAATCACAGTGCAAAGTAGGTACAACCAGCTTAAAAAATCTTTTACTTTTCCTTCACTGTGTTTTTAGAGTATCTGATTTCTTTTATTATAAATAAAAATAACAATAAAAATACTTTGCATAACTTAGAAGTAATTGGTATTATCTGCATCACTAGAGCAAAACATCACACATTAATATATGTTAAAATATACAAATCATTTGTGCCTCACAGAATAATTTTTGGGAGCATATGTGTGAATAATCATATAAAACAGATTTCTTGGACTGGGCTACAAGATTCTGGTAAACATCTGTGATGAAGATCAAGCACCTAAAAGACTTCTGGTGTATTTTAACAACGTTAATTATGTTTTTAGCTTCCTTTAGATTATATGGTTTGGGAGGAAACTCAGGTCATGTTAGGAAGATTACTTGAAAGACTGAAGTCATTCCCCTATAAATACATGCCAGGGATAAAGGTATGTTTTCTAAAAAATTCCTACTTGAATCTAATTACAACCATTGGTCCACAGGAAAAAGAAAACATTCTTGCAGAAATCACTACTATCTCTAGAACATGATCAAAAGTTCATCAATTAGAAAATAAATAACATCAAACTAATAACAGTTCCTTTAGGGTGGGGGGAGTCTGTTTAATTTCACTTCTCGCCCAAAAGAGCCTTTAAAAATATATTTTCACTAAACACAACATTCAACATACAGAAAAAAAACCCATAAACATTCTATACAACATCTTTCAGCTTAATATTAAGCTTCACATTTTTTAATCTATCTTACAGATAAATAAATTGGTTTGAAAATCCAAATTAATTGTGAAAGCAGCAGGAAAATCTTTCCTTTCTATGGGTTTCTAGAAATGAACTCTTCTTTCTGTTCTTCATATGCAACTCCAGAGCAACTGTACTGAGATCAGTGCAGAGAAATCCAAACCAAAATTATAGGCAGAAAATTCTGAGCTAGAAGCAGTACATTTTTCCAATCATGGGAGCTACCACATGCGCAAAGACAAAAGGCCATGTTCAGAAAAAAAAAGAAAAAAAAAAAAAACACTTGCAGTGTTAATATGGAATAGTGTGAGTTAGTGTTTATGCGGGAAGGAAAGAAGAGCAGTGGTCAGATCATAGAATCATGGAATCACTGGAGGTGGAACAGACTTTTGAAGGTCATCTAGTCCAATTTCCCTGCATTTAATAGTGACGCCTACAACTAGACCAGGTTCTCAGAGCCCTGTCTAGCCTGGCCTTGAAGGTCTCTAATGATGGGGCTTCCACCACTTCTCTAGGCAAATTGTTTCATCTAGTGCTTCACCAGACTTTTCATAAAAACTTTTTATCTATATCTAGTTAAGTCTCCCCTCTTTTAATTTGAAATAATTTCCCCCTGTCCTGTCACAGCAGACTCTGCTGAAGAACCTGTCCCCTTCTTTCTTATAGCCCTCCCATAGCCCACAGAGGTCCCTTTTGATGTCAGCGGTCTCTGGTTTTGTCTTTCTGGCAATGTTTACTAGCAGTGTGGTATTGGTGCACTCAGCATCCTATGGCCACATTCTCCCTCAAAGTTCTTCACAGACATTCACTGATAGAGTGTTCATAGAAGCAATTTATTGGCAACAGTGCACAGGTTGGAGCTTCCAGAGATAACGGATGGTCAGTGCCTGGATGTTACAACTCTCTCTGCTGCAATCCTCCATGCAACATCATTTCCAGTTGCACAGGATTGAGCTCCTCAAAATGTAATTCTGTTGCAGAAAAAACATGTGGGAGCAATAACCACTGTCCAGGAGCAGCGTCTGCTCCATGTCCAGTATGCTCAGTTCTGAGGCATCAGGACTCAATGAGTGCCTGAGAAAGACAGGTTCTCCACTCTGCCCTCATCAAGCAGACTGAGGCCCTATGGCAGTGCCACTTGCTTGGTCCGTGTGCCGTGACAGCTATGAGAGGGAATGTCAGCTCCTATGTGAAATGGCCACCCAGGCTGCACCAGTCCACGGGAGGAGAAAACAGGGTGATGAGTAAGCTGGTTATAACACCACTGTCATCACCAGCTGCTGCACTGGAGAGAACATCCCAAGGAAGATATTGCATTTCTTTGCAATGAGCTGTGGCAGAGGGCCTTCCTTCTGTTTCCTGTTTCTTCATCCTGCCCTCTTCTTCTCTCTGGCAGTGGGCTGTCATCTTCTGTCAGCTGTAAGTCCCATAAACACAGTTTTGTGTGAGAAGACCTTTTCCAGTATTAACGGAGATCTCTTCCACGGTCAAGATTCTCATGAGCCAATTTCACAGCTCCTCAAACTTAGCAGCATCTGGATATGAGCTGGTTTCTACGCCAGGAACCAAAAGAGGTTGAGTGAGGAAGCTGTTCAGAAGACCAGGACAAGAGCATGTCCCGAGGCACCCTCTCTCATACCATAGGAGAAAGCAGTCAAGGTATTTTTTCTCCAGGGAATAGCAGGTGTAACAGCAGATCTCCAGTAGATCTTCCTCCTTACAGGAACAATCCTTTTTGTATCAGGCTTGAAAAATTACTTACCTACCAAAGAGAGTTCCGTTATTTATGATCATCTAGTATCTTTCTATAAAACTTCACTGCTAATATTATTTAATGTATATGTGAATTTCAAGCAAAAACATCACTTTGAAACGTTCCAACTTTTCAGAAACTATAAGCTAGAAAATGGCAAATTCAACATAGTAATTTTTGCAAGTGATACATCCCTTATTTGGATCTACTTTTAAAATTCGAAAATTTTAAAACAGTGATACAAGTTATTTTTGGTTTGTTGATGCTTTGTTTTTGATGAATAGATTATCTTTCCCTTTCCCTTGTATCAGTCTCACAAATAATTAAACTACCATGGTTCATTATCAGTGATAAATATTTTTGAGGGAAAGGCTTGTAGTTTCATTGCAAAACATCAGCTGATAAATGGCAAGCAAACATCTGGGACACATCCCTAAAGAACGATGAAAGTGCATCAAAGAAATTGAGTCAGCCTGGCCAATCTGGTAAATCCATACACCATACAGCACTCTAAACAGATAGGACACCTCAGGTTCATAATCACTATAACCACCTTAGAACACTACTAGGTGTAAGCTAACATAATCCCTTCCACTGAACTACTCTGTGAGTCTACTATATAGACTATTGTCCTAGGCAATGGGATATGGACATGTGCTAATTTAAAAACATAAGACATCATTGACAGATCTTTTAATGTTTTGCATCTCTGTATCTGCC